>NW_026853197.1:0-307698 GCF_026571515.1 Ruditapes philippinarum
ATGAGTTATGTAGTACAATGCCTTCATATTCAAACTAATGAACACTAATCTCTAGTATTATTTTCTATGCATTTATAATAAAATCTACGATAAGGCAGTCATTTTGTGCTTATTAGTATCGAACATTATGTTGTCATGTAGTTTTAAATTTTATTGGGCAAAAATAAGAATTATAGTTATTTTTATGGAATCTCATAATACTCTGTTTTCTAAATAAGAAATCAGCAGACAAAACAACTAGTCTTTGGGTCTCATCCTACCACTTGCTCAATCTTGTTGGACTCTTTAAGTAGACATTTAATCTAACCTTACATGTTGTGCCCAGTCTAGGGAAATCTAGGGAAGACTATAAACCGATATGATTAAAATAGCTTTACGAAGCGTTCATTCAATATGCCATGCAAATATGATAACTAGACAATTAAAATCACATGTTAAGCTAACTTTCTTTGTCTGTAATAGAAAATTAGAAATTGCAACGCGCCCAATATAATCATAATTCCGATACTTTTCATCAATTGCAAACCATTCTTTTATTTTCAAATCATTTCATATATAATGTCAATAAGTATTACTGTGTGTTTCTTGCATATCAAAAATGGGATTTTCCGTTAGTATGTAATCAGATATATCGCGTGCCCTATTATCATAATCACATCCCTTTGGCGCGTTTGTAAATGAAATTGCAAAAGAAAAGCGTTGCGTATGAAATTATATTAATACCATTAAAAATAAATAAATTGTGGTTAACTAATCAAAGTTGTGATAGAATATAGTAGAAAATGCAAGATAGATATCTAATATATGTCAATGGGTGGGTAACCTCAGGCCCACAACATATAACAAATGTATCAAAATAAAAGTGCATTCATGGTTCCAAGTACTATTTTTCCGTTTTATTTATCTTTTCTTTGCAATACTCTGTACTAGGTTATTCAAACATTTTGCAACTATTTGTGAGATACTATGCTATGTTTGCTCCAGGCATTTTGCATAATATTTTTAACAATTTGGACACCAGTGTGGTATGAGAGTATGAATTCAGTATACGTACAAATGATTTAACATGATTTTATATACTTTTGTATGGTAATCGGAATGGAAATGTCATCACGTTAATGATGATTGTTTACAATTTTTCACCGTTTGCATGTGTAAGGTCGAGGCATAGCTTAGGGTATAACATAATTATATTGTGGCTGGAATATACCTGTACATGCATATTTTTTTTTTTTTAAAGTCGGATTACAAAAATAGTTTATTCAATATGTTTGTTCCTCAAGGCATTCTGAGTATCTTGCGTACGTATTAGACAAACTTGATATTAACTCTTATAATTTTTTTTCCAAACAATGTCGCTGCTGTTTCCTATACATGAAACATGTTTCTATTAACAAAATGTTTTAAAGAAATACAATACAGGATATAGATCATAAAAATGAGAGAACACTATTAACTTTTCAATTGTTATTTCAGTTTCAGTGTAAGTCAAATAATGTACAATTTACCATTTGTATTTGTAAATTGTACACGCGACTCGGATTTATTCTCGTACTAAATCATTATTCCTTAATTCCTTATTATACTTTTTGAATGATTCCCTCAGCGGAGATCACTGCCACTTTAGCTCAGTTTTACGAGTCATAAGATTGTCAACCTTATTTCCAAATAACAAGGAGACGCAAAAAGAGCATGTTATAGACCGTGTCGAAAGAGTTAATACCGATTCAAAAATGTGTAAAAGGATAAGTATGCCAACTCCTGAAGTGTAGACTTAAAATAATCCAAATTGGAAACGGTCCAAGTGTGAACAGTTTCTGCTATATTGACTTCAGAAAAGCGTTGCCTGTTTTAATCTTTGACTAATGATAATTCGTATTACTTTATGAGTAAAATCAAAATAACTGAATAATGCAGCTCATCTAAATAAAACATTGGCTAATGAATATTTGTAACAATACTAGCAATATCGAAATGTTGCAACATAATATAGTGATGATATTTCTACGAGATATTACGTAGCTATCAGATAAGAGATTGAAAATGTGATTGTCACCACAAACCGTTCATCAGACGACAGTTAATTTCATAGGTTAAATGGAAATGACCTTCTAGACTTAATATCAATACAATAACGCTGATGTATCTTTTAATAAACAGTAATATATTGTAAATTGAATATATGAGTTTGTAATGGGACGCCACTGAGATTTTTACATAACAAGCCTTGAAATTTATTAAAACTTTACAATATTGCATGCGCAGGCACCTCATCTATAAAATTGTTTACAGATGTGAAAAATAATCGGTATTGTTCTTAAGAAAATGTAAAATGAACTCTTTATTAAAAACACCAATCTCTTTTTACATTTTGAACGATTTCTGTTGCTCCAAAAATATGAAATTGATATGGATCTTTTTGGATTCTTACAATTGACCGACTTTAAAGGAAGCATAATAAGTAATATATTGTATATTTGACCCGGAAAATGTAACCGAGGCTAAATTGGTATGATAATGATATATAAGAAGATCACATGGTGATCTTAGTTACCTTAGTTACATTTCATAAAGTGTTAATTAGTATGAAGTTTTATATACATTGCTCAATACAATATTGAATAATTCTACTGGACAAGTTTACAGCTGCCAACTCTTTAGTTAACTGTGTCAAGCCTCATATCGGTTTGGCAGTTGCGTACCGGTCCAACAGAATAACAACAATGAATAATTTCAACATTTTTACAGAACCATGTTTTAAATTTCGCTAGATTTGAGTAAATAAATGAATGTTTGCAATCAGTATGTATGATGATATAGTGGTGATCGATATAGAGTCTTTTACTTTGAAATTGAAATTTTACCTGTATTAGGTTCGATAGGGATTTTATATAAATTTGTTGGCTCTAGAAATGTACACGAGGCTTAATCGACGAGACTGGATCCAATTATGATATATTTTTCTATTGTTCCAGACCATAATTATTTTTTCTCTTCGAATGGTGTCTAAGTAACAACTTTTGATATGAATGTGTTGGCTCTAGGAATGAAAACGAGGCTTAATTGATAAGATTGGCTCTAATTATGATATTATTTTTTTTGTTTCAGAAAATACTTTTTTTCCTTCAATTTGTGACTTAGTAACAACTGTTAATGCTATCGTACTTTATTTCAGTTACAAGTGCCGAGTATGTTGTTTGCTCATCATATTGCTTCGTAGTCTTCATCATCAATAAACTATTTCGTTAGAAATATTGGAACATTGGGAAACAACTATTAAAAAATAGTGTCTGACTAAATGATTATTATTTCAGGCACTTAATAAATACAACAGACAGTTTTGACAAGATAATTGATAAAAGTGCAAAATATCGTGATCTTCAAATATGATATCTGCAAGAGTTGATCGATCTTTTACGAAACGTTTGATATTTACATGTAACAGATAGACAGAATATTATATTTTACTGTCTGTATGTGAGAGATATTTTCCTTTTTTGTATCTAACGTGATTGTGTCTTTAGTGCGAGCTTATAGATTTTACTTTAGGACAGACACCGCTGTATAAGCAGTAACGAGTGACTTTGAAGATAACATGATCACCACGTATAAACACATAAACAAGTATTTTTACAACACAATGGTGTCAGGTTCATTTCCGGTACCCCAATCGATTTGCAATATTTGTGAATTTATGCTACATGCAATGAGTACTCATCGTTCTATTTTCAGTAAAAAATATTAACCCTTATCAGAACGGCAAAGCTTTTTCATAAATAAAAAATATCTGGTATTTTTTTTATTTGAGGAGTATATTAAATGAAATATCAGTTACAGAGACGCGTCAGTTATATCTTCTTATAGATGGTAATGTATAAATAAATGAATCATTAGAATATGTCTGCTATTTAAACTTTCCTATTCTGTTTATTGCTTTTGGCTTTTGCAATCCATAAGATACTAGTTAGTGAATAAATATAGTCGATGAGTCAGATCTTACATTGTTACTAATACTTCAAAGTTGTCTCATTTATTATGTGTTTGTATTACTTGTGCTAAATCTGACAGATTCCGTAACTTATATGTATAAGTGGAATGTTGTCATACGGTACATGTAATTACGAGTATTTGGAAAATGCCAACAAAATTCAGACATATAAAAGTTCATATTATTAGGACGAATCGGTAAAAATCGGTAAAACTAATGCAAAACATGTTTTGATACCTACAATAATTAGAGACATAAGAGCATCAAATATAGCCAAAATGTGTGTCGCTAAATTCAACAACAAAAAGTATCGACTTGATATTACCCGGAACTTAATATTTGACATTTGAGCTATGACTTTTCTTGTCATGTTCGTCTAGTGACATTAGAGAGCTATTTCATTACATAATCCGCCATAATCATATAGAGATTGAAAAGATCGTCTAATCGTAATTATGTTAATTTTACATAAATATGTCACAGATGCAGAGAGTTTGGAATGATTTTAGAATGACGTAGGATACAACAGATACTACTTCTGTGCTTTGTTATTTATGGTAGCTAGGTATGTTTGTAAATGACAGACGACATAAATAAAGTATATTCATTTGTTCAATCTAGACTCTCAGATTTCTAATTTTGCACGTGTCATGACAATTCCGTAAGATCTGTTTGTCGCTCGAGAAATTATGCTATTTCATGTTTGCTTTGATGAATTTGTATCCCATCAATTAAAATTAGAATTAAAACATGTATTATCATTTGGATGGGTCGATCTTTTAATGGACCGGAACAGATTGTTTACATCTTATTATCTTTCGAACAGATCAAGTGTTATATATACACAGTGGAAAATATTTGAAAGATATAATCTTCAAAAATTACTTAACCAACAAAACAATTGGATAGTACGCGAAACAATATGAATTAATAATACTGCTGCTTTTATACGTGTCAACACAACATTAATCATCGGCTGTGTTACTCTTATATGTCTACTAGCTCTGTAAAATCATAATATTCTTCTTGTCTTTTAAGTATCAAAATGATCAAAACAGTACTAAGAGTATCATTGGTGCACAATTAATTCATTTTATAAGCATTTCAATCAGAATAAATGATAATTACACCATATGCCATAATGCACAGGTACAGAGAAATATCATATAGCATGATGTACGTGTTCTGGTAAACGTGTAAGGAAAGATAGCTTTAATGATAATTTTTCAGAACAAAGACAATAAAGGCATAAATCAAAGTGCTTTATTTCAGGTTTCATAAATTGCAAGCTTGACTGTGATATTATTTTCAACTTAAAACATGCATTGTTACATTTATCATCAAAGTATAATCGGTTATAGTTTCAATTATACTCCCTTTCTATCTGTGCAATATGACAGATTTTTCCAATAACGGAAATCACTGACAGTAAAAACCTTGTTAAAGGAGACAAGGAGATTGTAGATTGTATTTCAAACGAGTCATGGGACACACAAATGAGATATCAATGTTGAAACAGAATAATGCTACCACAATTTTTTTTACTTGGATGTGAATGTCATTTAAGAAGATTACAGA
Source organism: Ruditapes philippinarum (assembly GCF_026571515.1). Lineage (NCBI taxonomy): Eukaryota > Metazoa > Mollusca > Bivalvia > Venerida > Veneridae > Ruditapes > Ruditapes philippinarum. The sequence continues at coordinate 5,567 of NW_026853197.1, forward strand.
AGTTTTGTCAATGCATGCCTAAAATCTGTCTGCTGTTACCACTTCATACATAAATCTTTATTTATATTATGCAACATGGTTTACAATATTATAATACGGATGTACTTTTGCAACCTAAATAAAAACAAAAAATTGTAAAACAGTCGCTTATTATAGATTTTACCATTAACAATCATTGGGCATTAAACAAGCATCACTCACTGTCTAAATGATTTGATTAGTTTAGAATATTTATTGTAAATCTAAATACCAACACAAAAGAAATACAAGTATATTCATAAACGTAAGATGTTGACGTTCAATATCGGCATCCCTTCAACGCATATTTCAATAATGCACAATATAAATGCATCCTCTGACATTAAAAGTATCATTGCAAAACAATGAATTTAAGGCATTTGGACGAGACATCAGACAATTTACAATACCACATTTTAAGGCTGTCAGCATACGACATAAATTGTGGAATACATGATAACCGCTTTGTGAGCGGCGCTAGAGGTTATGAACCTTGCTAACCCGAAACCGCTTTTAAAGACAACAATAAGCGAAGGCAACATGTTCTTGAGTTGATTATATTTTTTTCATGAACGAAAAAAGAAATGACCTGAAGAAAGAATACCAAATTTTAAGAATTAAAAAAAAACATCTCAAAACAACAAATAAGTTGTGAAGTAAGATATTTAAATATCAAATTATATACCTTTAAACGAATATCCAAGGATACGGTCGCAACATGGCAAATGTGAGTACAGTGTAACTTATTGCCGGGCCATTTATAGGAATTTGTTAACGAAAGCAAATAAATAACAATTTAATAAGTCGATATGAATATTTATAAATATTTATTTAAAATGCTGAGATATATGACTCCAGTTAAATCTTGAAATATGCAGATCTTAAACAGAACACCAATAACAGTATTTACTGTGAAAATCGTTACTCATAAATACACCAAAATGCTTTGGATTTAAAACATTACACTCGATATGTGCTTTTACATCACTACTAATTTTAGATTCGTCTTATTCATGACTATCATCAGTTAAATGATTGATGTCTTTAAAGAAATTTCAGTCATCATAAAGCATTTTAATTTGAATAGATTCGATTGAGTTTGGAATAAAAAAAACTGCATTCAATATTAATTCGGAAAAAAAGATACTTAACGGAGAAGCAGATGAATGTCTCGATTGTTCTATAACTTTTTTCTCGTTTGGGATTTAATTGGCTCTAGGCATAACAATTTTGTCTCTTTCCTGGAATTATGTGATAAATAACATAGTTTGTCGTCATGGACATTGTGCAGCCAACGGTTTTTTCATCAGTTTTTATTAATAACTTGAATTGTTATGTTTTGTTATATGATTTGCGAGACATTTAACTTGATCTTTCACATTTATGCCCAGTCATCCTAATGCGAGCGATTTAAATTTTGAAAGTGTTCATGCATTTTGGAATCAAAACATTAAAGGTAACTGTTACAGTAATTCATGAAATAAACATTGCAATGATAACCTATATATGATACTAAAAATTGAAAGAAATAAGTAATATATTCTTTATTTGGAATTGGATTAGGTTATAGCTAATAGTTATAGCTAATTTATATGATTTCCTGCCATAAAAAAAAGACATCATGCAGCCACGAAAAGCTTCTACCTATAGCTGAGTTATCTTAGATCTTGATAAACATTCTCGATACATGGGACATTTGACTTGATCTCTGACAATTATGCTTAGTCATGGGAAATCAAATCGACAGTGAACGCATTATCAATTGCGCGAATGCTTTGATCATGTTTTACGTGACTAATCTAGCAATCTAACAAATGTGTTAATTCACGATAAACTGACACAAAAAAAAGTAAAATAAAAAATAGAAAGTACAGAATCACTGAAAGATGGACTTATTAAGCGTATATTTTTTTTATTTTGCAAACCTGTTTTTTTTATCCAGTAAATTATAAGAGCTTAAGCAAGCTAAGTACATGTAGAACCAACAAACCTTTTGAAACTTTTTCTAGTAACTATCGAAAAAATCTATAATATTGGAACACACATGTTATTACCAAAGCTTTTAATTAATAGGTGAACTTATGATCTATGATTTTCACAGCTCAAAACGTTAAATGTATTCTAAAATATACATTAAGCAGTCCAACAAGATTGTTCTCTGGATCCCAAATTATATTTGGAATGTCTTGGGATTTTTACATATTCATGGTTTACTCCAAGTGTATGGAAATCATAAAATATTTTCCCACACATATGTTTTTTCTGAATTTGCTGATAAAACAAACATTTCCTTGAAAAAAATTGTTACACAAATTTTGTATGAAATACAAAGTGATTGCTCAATGATTATTATAGCTGATAGGACAATTGGTGCTCACAGCTGTTGGCTAGTAGCCTGAAAATAACGTCTTTCACGCGTTTCTCTCAATTTCTTTGCATATTCACATCTAGACAACATAAACTTTATATGCAGGACAAATAAATTGCCCTAGATTATACTTAAAATGTTCTGTTCAATTTTGTAGATTATATATAATATTATACAGATGTCACTTCATATCATTTAACATAACATGCTCTAAAATGTTAGTATCATTATGAACATTTAGTATATTTCATTCGAAATGTGCAGGGGTAAAAAATACCCAAATAAAATCCTAAATCATGTCAATTAGATACATAAAAACAAGATATGTAAGACGTTCTTCATAGATGAGCCTAATATTGCTATATATTTATACATTATTATCGGTATAGCCATTATATTTTTGTCTTTTACGTGAATGACATCAATTAAATAAATAAATGATGCTTTCAAACAGATAATCAGAAGTTCTAATGCAAGCATTCTACGAATTTGTAATCAACACAGCAGTAGACAGTGTTTCATCCAGGAAATGGTTAGAATGAACTCAAAGACATACATACCCATTATGCGCTGAAAATAAATTAGATATTTATCTTAAGTTGTCCATTTCCTGATCAAATGCAAACTTAAATTCAAAAGTATTTAGAGAACAATTGATGTAAAATGACGTTTATTAGTAGAGTAGATAAACCATCAACATTTTTCATCTTAAGGTTAAGATAACTCGTATTTCTAACAATCTTTGAATTTGCAACACAAACATGAACTCTTTCGAAGGGAGTTAATTTGTTGTGGTTTTGTTTTCTTTCTTTAAATAAAAGTTAATGTTCACATGAAGACGTACTAAGTTGCAATACATTTACAATTATAACAGCTTTTAAAGCATAACACTTCCGCAAATCGGAAATAATCTATGATGAAATTATAATTAAAGTGAAGTTATTTATCGATATTTCTCCTTCCCTTTACATATTCAACAGTTACAAAATTATTTTTATTATGGGTCTTAAGGTAACGAGCTGCATCATATTTCCGAAGTCCGAAAACATCGTTCAATTGATTTATGTGCCTGTCACTTGCGTGGGATTATATAATAATCTGACATCACAAAAAGACATCATGCAGCCACCAGGAACCTTTTACTAAGTTTTCTTAAAGTGCTAGTTCTCGATGAATGGTTAACGAGACTAGTGGCATAATCTCAAAAACCGATGTCCACTTACGGCGGTAAATCCAAGTATATAAAATAGTTTTCAAACCACCTTTATTAAATTCTAAACGATAAGAAGTATAGAAATTCATTTTGTAGGGCAGGTGTATTGTTAAAATCTTTAAAGCAAGGATACAGGAAAATGATTTACATCATAAGTTAAATAATAAAACACAAGAACAATTAAAGAAACTTTATCTCACGTATAGACTAACTAATTAAAGCAAGGCAAATAATAATTAAATTAACCAAAATTTGTAAAAAGTTAAAATAAGCATTAGATCTAATTTTACATAATCCGTTATTCTAAAAATTCTCAGATGACCTTTGGGTCATATTGGTTCTTCATTGAGTACAATTCTAATGATATTTCGATTTCTTATCTTCTAAGTGGACTAACGCAAAAGAAGAAACATTACAAATTTATCTCAATATGGTCGTAAAATGTTACTCAGCAAACACAAGACGTCATACTGACGTCAGATTTAAGTCAGGTTCTGACGTCGGATGACGGTCGGAAAAACGGTTGGATTTGAAAGTTTTTTGACGTAATAATCTGACGTCAGGTAGACGTCAGAATCTAACCATTATTTAACCTTTTCCTGACCAAAATCTGACCATTATCTAACCATATTCCGACCTCAATCTGACCATTTTCTGACCTCAATCTGACCATTTTCCGACCTAAATCTAACCAGTTTCTAACCATTTTCCGACCTCAATCTGACCATTTTCCGACCTAAATATTAACCCTTTTCTGCCCTAAATCTGATCATTTTCTGACCTTCATCTTATCATTCCCCTAATCCTTTTTGTTGCACCACGTCATAAATATTTTCGGGCTAATCCTGATTTGATCTAATTTAATGTAACTCATTCTATTAAGTAACTTTCCCTCAAATGAAATGTATAACAGAAAACTAAAGCAAAAATATGTTTCATGTTTTTTTTAATTTAAGATAAAAGTTGCAATTTTAAGCTGATACATACAATTTTAGTAAATTCTGCAAGGTTAAATAATTTTCATAAATTAAACAAAATAAAACATAAAATAAGTTAATTACAAAACAAAAAGTATCACAAAAACAATGACATAAATGAAACTAAGAAAACATGTACAAATATTAAAGAACAAAACAATGTATGCACATTTCTATCAAAGTTTGCCTCATCAAATAAAACAATGAAAATATTATAATTTTAAGAAAAGTTAAAAGATTCTGATAATAATGTTTCAAGCAATTTATGATAGATTTTCAGTACTTTAACTATATTTCTACAGCATTTCTAAAACATTTAGTGCCATTGTGCATATTTTGACCTCCTTTGATAATTGTCAGTAATGTATAAATTGCTGCCTTTTAGTTACTTCACAATGTTATACTTTTAGATATCCATGAGAATTAGCACGAATTTTGAGGTGTGATGCTTTAAGATATGACCTTCTTTCAGCACCCCTCCTCTGTCCGGAGGATATGTAGCGTTTGTAGCGCCCAATAGCGTGTGTGACATCATTTTCACTGAAAAAAAAAGAAATTTATGAAACATGTAAAAATAACAAGCAAAAATGTTTTCATGGTTATCTTAACTTAATGAACAATTTTGCCAACTTTTTATAAGAGAGCTTTAACAAAAATTAAAAGTAAACATAAACTGAACATTTAAAAAGCCGCTTTTAAACTCCAGTTTAGTATGGATTAAAGTATGTAATAGAATTTACAAAAATCTTACTTTCATATGTTTCTTTTTACATATTCACGTGTTTCCGTCCCTCCGACCTTTGAGAGCATGTCCAACACTTTAACTACCTGAAAAGAAAATTATATTCTAACTTATGTATATATTCTACGTTTGAAATAGAACAGTTACGCAAGTCTTAAATATTTCATAGTTTTAAATTAAAGATTTAATGCCGAAATGTCTGGAACCAAAACGTCTTGCATTATTTGGGACCGGAATGTTTTGGGTTATTTGGGACCGAAACGTCTTGGTTCGAAATGCTCGAAATCGTACAAATTCATTCTCAATTCTCAGATTTTAACTGACAAATACATCACAGTTTAAGAAAAATATGAAAACTAAGCATTCTCTTTGGTAGTACTGAAAGGCATATTATAAACTCTTCACAAGCAGAGTTAAAAATGTCAATTTTAAAAAGATTTATTATTACACATTATCGCGAATTTGTGTGACATTTTACTTCAGCTGTTCAAATAATGATAATTAAATTTAAGAGTGCTTTCAATCATGCAATTATTTATCAAATACAAAGTAGAAATAAATCTAAATAAATTGAACTGACCTTTTTGTTCAAGAAAATCTATAATATTCACTTATCAATGCATCCCGCTTCCTGACCGACAGCCAAAACGTAACGCCTACGAATTTGAATTTCCATCCACGTGACTTTAGATTCGAATTAAAGGTTAATTATGTTCTCTTTCCCTTTTCTGTCACTATGATTAAATGTTAAAGCACTATTAAAAACTCGTAATTTTGATACATATAATGTACCACAAATGATAATATTACAACGTTAAATGATTTGAACTTGTAAACAGATCTGTGGCTATAAATAGATTTCATAACAATAACACATGTAACTTGCGTATATACAGCGCCACCTATATGTTTTATTAGGTTGCAACGCCGCGATCTTGGTCTGTATTTATATAACAACACTTCATTTGTAATCCAAATAACATTTGAAAAAAAGTTTAAATGATTACAACAGCGAAAAAGGATTATTTTTGTTATTTTTTTACCTACCGTCAGGACACCGACCATAACCTGACGTTAATACGACGTCAAAAAGAAACGTCTATTAGACATCGGTATTTCAACGTCAGATTGACGTCGTATTTTGGTCGCCGACGTCGTGACCAAAATCTAACATTAATCCGACGTTATTTTAACGTCATGTGTTTGCTGGGATGCCTTCCAAAATTGTTCTTTTCTATCACCCCTTTGCTTTAAAAATGTCATTTTTTAAAGTGTTTTTCATTTCATGTTCTTTTCTGTTTCGTAACATCTGCTTATTTAATTACAAAGTTGTCTCTTTAAATTTGTTATCAATTTTAGATAATTTTGTTGCATTGCAGTAGAACATTCTGTTGCAATTTCATTCTTTTCATCTATTTAAATGAAACAACACAATACCATTAAATAGAGATTCGTTAGATAAAATTAGATTGAACAGGAAATGTTAATGTTTGTTTGTTTTTTGTTTTTGTTTTTTGTTGTTTTTTTTTTAAATTATTGATGTAAGAAAATGGTTACGAAGGAGAAAAGCACCATTACTTCTATTGGATATAAATTACATAAGGCTAACTTAACTAAAGTAACGATATAGTATAGTAGAATATGCAAGAAACCTATCTATTTGTTTGCGGTTCCTATTGTGATAACCTTCCCTCCGGCATTCGCCTATGGCCGGAACTTGTCAAACCTAGTTTATGTGGGTACCCTCAGGCCCACATCGATAGTGAACAATAGCTTGCGTTTACAACGATCGTCTACGAACAAGCGCAATCAAATCTACTCTGGCACATTTTCAAATTTACCGTTATTTAGGAATTCTTTGTGTGTGTTTTTTTCTCTGGTATAATACATATATGAGAGAGAAAACTGTGACTTCATCAAATTCTCATTTCAATTTCAGTGTAGGTGTATGCACAATTTACCACTTGTATTCTACACGCAAGTCGAATTTATTATCTTACTAAATCATTGTTTGATACTTTCTTATTATACTATCTGAATGATTCCCTCAGCGGAAATCACTTCCAATTTAGCAAAGTTTTACGAGACATAAAATTGTCACCTTTTTTCCAAGCAGCCATGGGAACGCAGTAGGAACGTGTTATAGACTGTGTCGAAACTGTTATAACCGATTTCAATTGAGTGTTCAACTATAAATTTTTGTTATTGTATTGCTGCAGTGCATTACCAAAGTTTGCCGATAAGTGCTGATTGAAGAGGTAGGGTATGTTAACACCTAAAGTGTAGATTTTAAAGATCTAAATTGGAAACGGTCTAACTGTCAACAGTTCCTACGATATTGATTTAAGAATATCGTTGCCTGTTTTAATCTTTGAATAATGATAATTTGTATTACTTTATGAGTTAAATCAAAATAACTGAATAATGTAGCTCAGCTAAATAAAACATTGGCTAATGAATTTTTGTAACAATACAAGCAATATCGAAATGTTGCAACATTATATAGCGATGACTTTTCTACGAGATATTACGTAGCTTTCAGATAAGAGATTGAAAATGTGATTGTCTGTCACCACAAACCGTTCATCAGACGACAGTTAATTTCATAGGTTAAATGGAAATGACCTTCTAGACTTAATATCAATACAATTACGCTGATGTATATCTGAATGAACCGATATATATTGTAAATTGAATATATGAGTTTGTAATGGGACGTCAGTGATATTTTTACATGACAAGCCAGGAAATATATAAATATAAATTTTGCTAGGTACAATACTGCATGCACAAGCATTTATAAATATTTTACAGATGTGTTCGCGCCGAAAAAGAATTGGTATTGTTCTTAGCAGAATGTATAATGAACACCAATCTCGTTTACACTTTGAAAGATTTCTGTTGCTCCAAAAATAATATGGAATTGATATGGATCTTTTTTGGATTCTGACACTTGATCAACTCTAGACGAAGCATAATAAGGAATGCATTGTACAGTTGACCCGGAATATGAAACCGAGGCTAAATTGGTATGATAATGATCTATTAGAAGATTACATGGTGCTTACGGCGGAAGTTCGTTAGTTACATTTCAAAAAGTGTTTATTAGTATGAAGTTTTTTTATACATTGTTGAATGCAATACTGAATAATTCTATTAGACAGGTTCACAGCTGCCAACTGTATATTTACCATTGCCAAGTCTTATATACGTTGTGCAGTTGTGTTCCAGTCCAAAAGAACAACAATAATGAATAATTTCAACATTTTTACAGTACCATTATTTACATTTCGCTAGATTTGAGTTAATTAATGAATGTTTGCAATTAGTCTGTATGCTGATATAGTGGTGATATAGATTATTTTACTTTGAAACTAAAATTAGAGCTGTAATGGGTTTGATAGATATTTGATATAAATTTGTTGGCTCTAGGAGTGAACACGAGGCTTAATCAAGACTGAATCCAATTATGATATGTTTCTATTGTTCCAGACAATAATTATTTTTTCTCTTCAAATGGTGACTTAGTTACTGTGACAACATTTGATATAAATTTGTTAGCTCTATGAATGAAAACGAGGCATAATTGATAATATTTGATCTAATCAAGATATCTGTTTCTTTTGTTTCAGAAAATATTTTTTTCTTCAATTGGTGACTTAGTAACAACTTTTATTGCTAATGTTTCTCATTTAAGTTACAAGTGCCGAGTATGCTATTTACTCATCATATTGCTTCTTAGTCTTCATCATTAATAAACTAGTTCGTTAGAAATATTAGAACATTTGGAAACACCTATTAATCATTGTCTGACTAAATGGTTATTAGTTCAGGCCCTAAATAAATACAACAGTCAGTTTTGACAAGATAATTGATAAAAGTGCAAAATATCGTGATCTGCAAATATGATATCTGCAAGAGTTGATCGATTTTTTACGAAACGTTTGATATTTAGATGTAACAGGTAGACAGAATATTATATTTTACTGTCTGTGTGTGAGAGATATTTTCCTTTTTTGTATCTATCGTGATTGTGACTTTAGTGCAAGCTTATAGGTTTTACTTTAGGACAGACACCGCTGTATAAGCAGTAACAAGTGACTTTGAAGATCCCATGATCACCACGTATAAACACATAAACAAGTACTTCTACAACACAATGGCGTCAGGTTCATTCCCGGTATCCCAATCGATTTGCAATATTTGTGACTTTATGCTACATGCCATAAGTACTCATCGTTCGAAACATGCACTATTTTCAGTAAAAGATAGTAACCCTTATCGGAAATTCAAAGCTTCTCTTATAAATAAATACGTCTGGTATTTTTTTTATTTGAGGAATATATTAAATGAAATATCAGTTTCAGAGACGCGTCATTGATATCTTCTTATAGATGGTAATGTATAAATCAAAGAATCATTAGAATATGTCTATTATTTAAATTTCCTAATTTGTTTATTGCTTTTGGCTTTGGGTATTATATCACAGCAGTATTAGTTACCACATGAAGAAGTTACCCTGCTAGCTCACTCTCATGTGACAATTCATGCTTGAAATAATGCGCGGAGGGGCATATAAGATATTCCTGATCCAGAAGAGCTGGAATGTGGCTACCTGACATTTACATTGCTAGTGCAACTCAAGAGAACAAAAAGGTATAACTGAAAAACTTTTGTTTTCTTAATCTCTTGTAACTATGAAGCAATTGAGTTGTTCGCCCGTTCCACTGCACGTCCGGGCACTTTTAAATAATTAAGACAGGAAAGTATAATTATCATTATTCGTGCTTGAAAGAATGCACAGAGGGACATTTCCTCCACCAATACAGCTGTAAAGTGGTCATGTGACCTATACAGTGCGACTAAAAATCCAATTTATAAAGGTGTCAGTGAACACCTTCATATATAGAATATCTTGTAACTATGAAAAAATTGAATCATTCGTCCGTTCCCCTGTACGTCTGGGTGCTTAGACATATAGGTACTGATACATTATTTGGTCAGCACAGTATAATATACACGTGTATCTTACGAGCTTTCTACCAGTGATAGCATCTTTACTCATTTTCATATTTAAACAGATGTATGCTATCATTTTAGTAAATACCCAACATTGGGACTTGAACGCATACTCTAAAATTGCTTCTGTGTAAATTACTTTTCATCAGCACTGTAATATTGTTTTTACAATAGACGTGTTCTTATGACTTATTAAAGTGCCATATTAAAGGACATTGAAATATAAGCTTGTTAGTATGTGTAAAAGTATTTAACAGTGTTCACTCTTACTTGACAAGTGTCAGAATTATAAATACAAGAGATGCTGTGAAAGTATTTAAATCAATACTTCATTAATCCTTTTATATTTTGTATGTAAATAAGTTATTTTTGGCGACAAAATAATCCAAAAACATAATTTTGGAACCTATTAAGTATTTTTATATTGTTGTATTGTTACTCATTTGTTTTATGCAATCCATAATATACTAGTAAGTGAATAAATATAGTCGATGAGTCAAATCTTACATTGATACTTATACTTCAAAGTTGTCCCATTTATTATGCGTTTGTGTTACTTGTGCTTACTCTGTCAGATTCCGTAACTTATATGTATTAGTAGAATTTTGTCAGACGGTACATGTAATTACGAGTATTTGGAAAATGCTGACAAAATTAAAAAAAATAATGCTAAACATTTATTGATACCTAATTAGAGACATAAGAGCATCAAATACAGCCGAAATATGTGTCGCTAAATTCAACAACAAAAAGTATCGACTTGCTATTTATTTGACATTTGAGCTATAACTTTTCTTGTCATGTTCGTCTAGTGACATTAGACAGCTATTTCATTACATAATCCGCCATAATCATATAGAAATTGAAAAGATCGTCTTATCGTAATTATGTTAATTTTACATAAATATGTCACTGATGCAGAGAGTTTGAAATGATTTTAGAATAACGTAGGCTACAACAGATACTGTTTCTGGTCTTTGTTATTTATGGTAGCTAGGTATGGTTGTGTTTGACAGACGACATAAATAAAGTATATTCATTTGTTCAATCTAGACCTTCAGATTTCTAATTTTGCACGTGTCATTACAATTCCGTAATATCTGTTTGCCGCTCGAGAAATTATGCTATTTCATGTTTGCTTTGATAAATTTGTATCCCATCAATTAAAATTAGAATTCAAATATGTTTTATCATTTTGATAGGACCGAAAAAGATTGTTTACATCTTATTATCTTACGAACAGATCAAGTGTTATATATACACAGTGGAAAATATTTGAAAAATATGATTTTCAAAAATTACTTTAGCAACAAAACAATTGGATAGTACGCGAAACAATATGAATTAATAATATTGCTGCTTTTATAAGTGTCAACACAACATTAATCATCGGCTGTGTTACTTTTATATGTCTACTAGCTCTGTAAAATTTTAATATTCTTCTTGTCTTTTAAGTATCAAAATGATCAAAACAGTACTAAGAGTATCATTGGTGCACAATTAATTCATTTTATAAGCATTTCAATCAGAATAAATGATAATTACACCATATGCCATAATGCACAGGTACAGAGAAACATCATATATCATGGTGTACGTGTTCTGGTAAACGTATAAGGAAAGAAAGCGTTTAATGATAATTTTTCAGAATAAAGACAATAAAGTCATAAATCAAAGTGCTTTATTTCAGGTTTCTTAAATTGCATGCTTGTGATATTATTTTCAACTTAAAATATGCATTGTTACATTTATCACCAAAGTACTGTTACCACTTCATACATAAATCTTTATTTATATCATACAACATGGTTTACTATGATATTATAATACGGATGTACGTTTACAACCTAAATAAAAACAAAAAATTGTAAAACATTCGCTTATAATAGATTTTACCATTAACAATCATTGGGCATTAAACAAGCATCACTCACTGACTAAATGATTTGATTAGTTTAGAATATTTATTGTAGACCTAATTACCAACACAAAAGAAAAACAAGTATATTTACTCTCCTAAATTATTTAAAATTATTTGCGGTCGTTAGGTAATTCCAATGTTGTAGATACAAAATAAGTGCGAAAACGTAAGATGTTGACGTTCAATATCGGTACCCCTAAAACGCATATTTCAATAATGCACAATATAAATTCATCCTCTGACATTAAAAGTATCATTGCAAAACAACGAATTTAAGGCATTTGGACGAGACATCAGACAATTTACAATATCACATTTTAAGGCTGTCAGCATACGACATAAATTGTGGAATACATGATAACCGCTATGTACGGAATACCGTAAGGACCATCGTGGTTATACGTTAACATACAGAGGGCGACAATGCGAGAGTGCGACAATTCGATGACGAGAGTGCGACAGTGCGATGACGAGAGTGCGACAATGCGATGACGAGAGTGCGACAGTGCGATGACGAGAGTGCGACAATGCGAGAGTGCGACAGTGCGATGGCGAGAGTGCGACAATGCGATGGCGAGAGTGCGACAATGCGATGACGAGAGTGCGATAATGCGATAGTACAATGACGACAGAGCGAGAGTGTTATCGCACTGTCGCCATCGCACTGTCGCATTGTCGTCATCGCACTGTCGCATTGTCGTACTGTCGTCATCGCATTGTCGCACTCTCGTCATCGCACTGTCGCACTGTCGTCATCGCGTTATCGCATTGTCGACTCTCGCCTTCTGGTGGACGGTTCTAAACTGCTGGCGAATAAGCTGACGGTATAGAATATGGGATAATTTTACTTTTGTAAAAAAAAATTCTTGTTTTTTGTTTATCTTTTTATTATTTATTTGTTGTTTTTTTCTGTATACTAATAATGTTTAAATGAAATCATAAATTAATAACAAGAATCATTTTTATATAAATACTGAAAGAGTTAAACATAGACGGAAAATGTAATAAAGTGTGTGAAACTTTAATATACAATGTAATAGAAATATTTCAGATGAAAATGATCTTATGTTGACATTTAAAAGATGAAAAAAATAAAATCATTGTTTACTTGTATAAAAACGACAAACGAAATATATTCATAGATCGTCATCAGTGGTTTTATTGTTTTGTAAGATGTATAATTTATTATATTACTAACATTGTATATAAAGATACATGTAATTAGAAATTTACGTCAACAAATATTTTTTTCTATATATCTAACATAAGTGGTCAACAATTTTCACTTTAAGCTTAACTTAACAGTAGATCCTACTACAATATATAAGTTTAATTGGTCAGCATATTGTACTATACTGTGTCGGTACGACGCAAGACCCAATCAATCAATCAATCATCTATTAAACTAGAAAAAAATATTTTAATACTGATCAAACTTGGCACAAATGTTTACTTAGCCATAGCATTTGTATCTTAATTTCCTGTTACCATGACAACTAGGGGACAGTCCAAAATCACTATGTTGTGTTATTTATTCCATCAAAGCTGCAAATTCCCGATGGGTCGGGATAGTTTGAAGGGCGTTCAGCGTTGGTTACAGGTTACCTTAAGATCGACCTGATGCCATTTTGAGCCTCTCACAAGTCCGATTGTTTCTTGGAGTTGAGAGGGGCGGCAGTCATCCTTCAAACCCCCGTGCAGAAGAGGGTACCCCTCTCTTGCACCCCGATGCATCTGATAAATAGGGCATGGTTTTCACTATTTGAGGCATAAAAACGGAGGGTGAAAAGGCGTGAAAACACGTCTATATGAGGTAAAAGGTAAAACATATATAACAAGAGCACCGCTAGGCCAAACATTATATGCCCGAAAGTACTTTTTTTAGTAAGGATGAAGCATTTGTAAGACATTACATAAATTAAATAAAGTATTACCTCCTTCAAACAGCAATCCTCCAATAAAGTTTGAATATTGTGGGCCAAATGGAACTTAAGTTATACTGTGGAAACTGTTTTCAGTTTTGAGGTAATAGCGACCTTGAACGTGTGACCCTAAGTCAATAGGGGTCTTCTAATCAATATGGACAATCATCCTATGAAGTTTGAACACTATGGGCCAAATAGAAATTAAATTGACAAATTATCCATATTCTATACCGTCAGCTTATTCTCCAAACAGTTTAGAACCGTCCACCAGAAGGAGATAGTCGAGAATGCGACAATGCGATGACGAGAGTGCGACAGTGCGATGACGAGACCTCGACAATGCGATGACGAGGAGTGCTACAGTGAGATGAGCGAGAGTGGCGACAATGCGAGAGTGCGACACAGTGCGATGGCGAGAGTGGGCGACAATGCCGAGAGTGCGACAGTGCGATGGCGAGAGTGCGACAATGCGATGACGAGAGTGCGACAGTTCGATGACGAGAGTGCGACGATGCGAGAGTGCGACCAGTGCGATGACGAGAGTGCGACAATGCGATTGCGACAGTACGATAACACTATCGCTCTGTCGTCATCGTACTCTCGCATTGTCGCACTCTCGTCATCGCACTGTCGCACCTCGACAATGCGATGACGAGAGTGCTACAGTGAGATGACGAGAGTGCGACAATGCGAGGAGAGGTGCGACAGTGCGATGGCGAGAGTGCGACAATGCGATAGTGCGACAGTGCGATGACGAGAGGTGCGACAGTGCGATGACGAGAGTGCGACAATGCGAGAATGCGAACAGTGCGATGGCGAGAGTGCTACAATGCGATGGCGAGAGTGCGACAATGCGATTTGACGAGAGTGCGGACAGGTGCGATGACGAAGAGTGCGACGATGCGAGAGTGCGACAGTGCGATGACAAGAGTGCGACAATGCGATTGCGACAGTACGATAACACTATCGCTCTGTCGTCATCGTACTCTCGCATTGTCGCACTCTCGTCATCGCACTGTCGCACTCTCGCCATCGCACTGTCGCATTCTCATCATCGCACTGTCGCATTGTCGTCATCGCACTGTCGCATTCTCGCATTGTCGCACTCTCGTCATCGCACTGAGATATATGACTCCAGTTAAATATTGAAATATGCAGATTTTAGACAGAACACCAATAACAGTATTTATTGTGAAAATCGTTACTCATAAATACACCAAAATGCTTTGGATTTAAAACATTACACCCGATATGTGCTTTTAAATCACTACTAACTTTAGATTCGTCTTATTCATGACTATCATCAGTTAAATGATTGGTGTCTTTAAAGAAATTTCAGTCAACATAAAGCATTTTAATTTGAATAGATTCGATTGAGTTTGGAATCAAAAACTGCATTCAATAATAATTCGGAAAAAAAAAATTTAACGATGAAGCAGTTTAATGTCTCGATTGTTCTATAACCTTTTTCTCGTTTGGGATTTAATTGGCTCTAGGCATAACAATTTTGTCTCTTTCCTGGAATTATGTAATAAATAACATAGTTTGTCATCAAGGACATTGTGCAGCCAACGGTTGATTTCATCTGCTTTTCTTAATAACTTGAATTGTTATGTTTTGTTATATAATTTGCGAGACATTCAACTTGTTCTTTCACATTTATGCCCAGTCATCCTAATGCGGGCAATTTAAATTTTGATGGTGTTCATTCATTTTGGAATCTAAACATTAAAGGTAACTGTAACAGTAATTCAAGAAATAAACATTGCAATGATAACCTATATATGATACTAAAAATTGAAAGAAATAAGTAATATATTCTTTATTTGGAATTGGATTAGCTTATAGCTAATAGTTATAGCTAATTTATATGATTTCCTGTCATAAAAAGAAGACATCATGCAGCCACGAAAGGCTTCTACCTATAGCTCAGTTATCTTTAGATCTTGATAAACATTCTCGATACATAGATTGTGGGACATTTGACTTCATCTCTGACAATTATGCCTAGTCATGGGAAATCAAATCGACAGTGAATACATTATCAATTGTGCGAATGCTTTGATCATGTACGTTTTACGTGACTAATCTAGCAATCTAACAAATGCGTTAATTCCCCAAAGACTATAACGATAAACTGACACAAGAAAAAGTAAATAAAAAAAGAAGATATAGAATCACTGAAAGATGGATTTATAAAGCGTTTTTGTTTTTGTTTTTTTTTTCATTTTGCAAACTTGTCTATATTCAGTTAATTATAAGAGCTTAAGCAAGCTAAGAAGAACCAACAAACATTTTTGCTATTTTATATATTAACTATAAAAAAACTGTAATATTAGAACACACAGGTTTTAAATATTACAAAAGCCTAGTTTCATGAATAGGTAAACAAATGATCTACGATTTTCACAACTCAAAACGTTAAATGTATTCTAAAATATACATTAAGCAGTCCAACTATATTATTCTCTGGATCCCTAATTATATTTGGAATGTCTTGGGATTTTTACATATTCATGGTTTACTCAAAGTGTATGGAAATCAAAAAATGTTTTCCCACACATATGCTTTTCTGATTTTGCTGATGAAACAAACATTTCCCTGAAAAAATTGTTACACTAAATTTATATGTAATACAAAGTGAATGAAATTTGTAATTGCTCTATGATTATTATAGCTGATAGGACAATTGGTGCTCACAGCTGTTGGCTAGTAGCCTGAAAATAACGTCTTTCACGCGTTTCTCTCAATTTCTTTGCATATTCACATCTAGACAACATAAACTTTATATGCAGGACAAATAAATTGCCCTAGATTATACTTAAAATGTTCTGTTCAATTTTGTAGATTATATATAATATTATACAGATGTAACTTCATATCATTTAACATAACATGCTCTAAAATGTTAGTATCATTATGAACATTTAGTATTTCATTCGAAATGTGCAGGGGTAAAATACCCAAATAAAATCCTAAATCATGTCAATTAGATACATAAAAACAAGATATGTAAGACGTTCTTCATAGATGAGCCTAATATTGCTATATATTTATACATTATTATCGGTATAGCCATTATATTTTTGTCTTTTACGTGAATGACATCAATTAAATAAATAAATGATGCTTTCAAACAGATATCAGAAGTTCTACTGCAAGCATTCTACGAATTTGTAATCAACACAGCAGTAGACAGTGTTTTATCCAGGAAATGGTTAGAATGAACTCAAGACTTACATACCCATTATGCTGAAAATAAATTAGATATTTATCTTTAGTTGTCCATTCCCTGATCAAATGCAAACTTAATTCAAAGTATTTAGAGAACAATTTATGTAAAATGACGTTTATTAGTAGAGTAGATAAACCATCAACATTTTTCATCTTAAGGTTAAGATAACTCGTATTTCTAAAAATCTTTGAATTTGCAACACAAACATAAACTCTTTCGAGGGGAGTTAATTTGTTGTGGTTTAGTTTTCTTTCTTTAAATAAAAGTTAATGTTCACATGAAGACGTACTAAGTTGCAATACATTTACATTATTATAACAGCTTTTAAAGCATAACACTTCCGCAAATCCGAAAATAATCTATGATGAAATTATAATTAAAGTGAAGTTATTTATCGATATTTTCTCCTTCCCTTTACATATTCAACAGTTACAAAATTATTTTTATTATGGGTCTTAAGGTAACGAGCTGCATCATATTTCCGAAGTCCGAAAACATCGTTCAATTGATTTTATGTGCCTGTCACTTGCGTGGGATTATATAATAATCTGACATCACAAAAAGACATCATGCAGCCACCATGAACCTTTTACTAAGTTTTCTTAAAGTGCTAGTTCTCGATGAATGGTTAACGAGACTAGTGGCATAATCTCAAAAACCGATGTCCACTTACGGTAAATCCAAGTATATAAAATAGTTTTCAAACCACCTTTATTAAATTCTAAACGATAAGAAGTATAGAAATTCATTTTGTAGGGCAGGTGTATTGTTAAAATCTTTAAAGCAAGGATACAGGAAAATGATTTACATCATTTGTTAAAGTTAAATAATAAAACACAAGAACAATTAAAGGAACTTTATCTCACGTATAGGCTAACTAATTAAAGCATGGCAATTAATAATTCAATGAACCAAAATTTGTAAAAAGTTAAAATAAGAATTAATTCTACTTAATTCGTTATTCTAAAAATGCTCAGATGACCTTGAGGTCATTAGTATAAGTTCTTCATTGAGTACAATTCTAATGATATTTCGAATTCTTATAACGCAAAGGAAGAAACATTACAAATTTATCTCAATATGATCGTAAAATGTAATCATGCCTTCCAAAATTGTTCTTTCCTATCTTTCCTTTGCTTTAAAAATGTCACTTACAGTGTTTTCATTTCATGTTATTTTCTGATCCGTAACATCTGCTTATTTAATTACAAAGTTGTCTCTTTAAATTTGTTATCAATTTTAGATAATTTTGTTGCATTGCAGTAGAACATTCGGTTGCAATTTCATTCTTTTCATCTGTTTAAATGAAACAATACAATGCCATTAAATAGAGATTCGTTAGATAAAATTTGATTGAACAGGCAATGTTAATGTTTTTTTTTTTTGTTGTTTTTGTTTGTTTGATTGTTTTTTGTTTTTTGTTTTTTTTTTGTTGAAATTTATTGATGTAAGAAAATGGTTACGAAGGAAAAAAGCACCATTATTTCTATTGGATATAAATTACATAAGGTTAACTTAACTAAAGTAACGATATAGTATAGTAGAATATGCAAGAAACCTATCTATTTGTTTGCGGTTCCTATTGTGATATCCTTCCCTCAGGCATCCGCCTATGGCCGGAAGTTGTCAAGCCTAGTTTATGTTGGTACCCTCAGGCCCACATAGATAGTGAACGATAGCTTGCGTTTACAACGATCGCCTACGAACAAACGCAATCAAATCTACACTGCCACATTTTCAAACTTACCGTTATTTCGGAATGCTTTGTGTGTTTTTTTCTCTGGTATAATATGAGACAGAAAACTGTGACTTCATCAAATTCTCATTTCAATTTCAGCACAATTTACCACTTGTAATTCTACACGCAATCGAATTTATTATCTTACTAAATCATTGTTTGATACTTTCTTATTATACTATCTGAATGATTTTCTCAGCGGAAATCACTTCCCATTTAGCAAAGTTTTACGAGACATAAAATTGTCACCTTTTTTCCAAGCAGCCATGGGAACGCAGTAGGAACGTGTTATAGAATGTCGAAACTATTATAACCGGTTTCAATTGAGTGTTCAACTATAAATTTTTGTTATTGTATTGCTGCAGTGCATTACCAAAATTTCCCGATAAGTGCTGATTGAAGAGGTAGGGTATGTTAACACCTAAAGTGTAGATTTTAAAGATCTAAATTGGAAACGGTCCAACTGTCAACAGGTCCTACGATATTGATTTAAGAATATCGTTGGCTGTTTTAATCTTTGAATAATGATAATTTGTATTACTTATATGAGTTACATCAAAATAACTGAATAATGCAGCTCAGCTAAAAAAAAACATTGGCTAATGAATATTTGTAACAATACAAGCAATATCGAAATGTTGCAACATTATATAGCGATTACTTTCCTACGAGATATTACGTAGCTATCAGATAAAAGATACAAACTGTGTTTGTCTGGGTACCCAAACCGTTCATCAGACGACAGTTAATTTCATAGGTTAAATGGAAATGACCTTCTAGACTTAATATCAATACACTTACGCTGATGTATCTTTTAATAAACAGTAATATATTGTAAATTGAATATATGAGTAATGGGACGCCACTGATATTTTTACATGACAAGCATGGCATGAACATTTATTAAAACTTTGCTAGAATACTGCATGCACATGCGCCTTATCTATAAAATAGTTTATAGATGTGTTCGCGCCGAAAAAGAATTGGTATTGTTCTTAACAGAATGTATCATGAACTCTTTATTACAAACACCAATGTCTTTTACACTTTGAAAGATTTCTGTTGCTCCAACAATAATGTGGAATTGATATGGATCTTTTCGAGTTCTGACAATGGATCGACTCTAGACGAAGCATAATAAGGAATATATTGTATGTTTTACCCGGAAAATAAAACCGAGGCTAAACTGGTATGATAGCGATATATTAGAACATTACATGGTGCTTACGCCAGAAGATCGTTAGTTACATTTCATAAAGTGTTAATAAGTATGAAGTTTTATATACATTGTTCAGTACAATACTTAATAATTCTACTGGATATAAGTTAACAGCTGCTGTGTCAAGCCTCATATCGGTTGTGCAGTTGCGTACCGTTCCAACAGAATAACAGCAATGACTAATTTCAACATTTTTGCAGTACATTGTTTACATTTCGCTAGATTTGAGTAACTTCAAGTACAATGATTTTTGCACTCTGCATGTATGATAATATAGTCATTGTGGTGATTCTTTACTTTGAAATTGTAAATTAAGCTGTATGGGGCACGATAGCGATATGATAACAGTTTGTTGGCTCTAGGAATTAACACGAGGCTTAATCGATAAGACCCGATCAAATTAAGATATATTTTCTATTGTTTCAGACCATAATTATTTTTTCTCTTCAAATGCTGACTTAGTTACAACTTTTGATATAAATTTGTGAGCTCTAGGAATTAAAACGAGGCGTAATTAATAAGATTAGATCTAATCATGATATCTATTTCTTTTGTTCAAGAAAATACATTTCTTCAATTGGTGACATTGAAACATGTTTTATTGCTAACGTACTTTATTTTAGTCACAGGTCAGTGCCAGATATATTTATTGCTCATCACTTTGCTTTTTAGTCTGAATCATTAATAAAATGTTACGTTAGAAATATTGGAACATTTGTAAACAGCTATTAATCAGTGTCTGACTAAATGGTTATTATTTCAGGCCCTAAATAAATACAACAGACAGTTTTGACAAGATAATTGATAAAAGTGTAAAATATCGTGATCTGCAATATGATATCTACAAGAGTTGATCGATTTTTACAAAACGTTTGTCATTTAGATGTAACAGGTAGACAGAGTATTATAATTTACTATGATCTATATGTAAGCGTTATTTAACTTATTGATATCTAATGTGATTCTGACTTCAGTGTTAACTCAATGGTATGACTTTCAGACAGACACCGCAGTATAAGCAGAAAAAAAATGACTTTGAAGATCCCATGATCACCACCATATAAACACATAAGCAAGTATTTCTACAACACACTGGTGTCAGGTTCAGTCCCGGTACCCCAGTGGATTTGCAATAATTTTTTGGCTTTATATTACATGCTTTCAGTTCTGCAGATACTCATAGATCTATTTTCAAACATAAAGCCTACATAGGTACAAGTGTATTTCGAAACATGCACTATTTTCAGCAAAAAATATAAACTCTTATCGGAAATACAAAGCTTCTTTTATAAATAAATATGTCTGGTATTTTTTATTTGAGGAGTATATTAATTGAAATATCAGTTACAGAGACGCGTCAGTGATATCTTCTTATAGATGGTAATGTAAATTAATCATTAGAATATGTCTGCTATTTAATATTTCCTTATTTGTTTATTGCTTTTGGCTTTTGTTATTATATTATAGCAGTATAAGTGGCCAGATGAAGAAGTTACCTTGCTACCTCACTCTCATGTGACAATTCATGCTGAAATGATGCGCATAGGAGCATATAAGATATTCCTGATTCAGAAGAGCTGGAATGTGGATACCTGGCATTTACAGTGCTAGTGCAACTCAAAAGAACAAACAGGTATAACTAAATAAAACTTTTGTTTTTTAAATCTCTTGTAACTATTAAGCATTTGAATCGTCCGTCTGTTCGACTGCATGTCTGGACACTTTGACTCCGTTTCATAATTAAGACAGAAAAGTATAATTATCTTAAGTACTTGCACCAGTGATATAGCTTTATTTAAAAATTGTAAATAATTTTAAAATCTGACACATATTTATGATATGATTAGGCAAATGTCTTTACTGATATATCTAATTTTACCCAAAATCATTTCTTTGTAGGAAGTTCTTTAAAATTTCATAAGCACTGTAAAGTTTTTTTTAAATGAAATCAATGTGTTCTTAAAATAGAGATAAACGGAATGCCTAAAGAACTGAAAATATTGCAGACTCAGCTTGATTGAGCCTGTTCATGGACGGTAATGGAGAGTGCAAATTACGGTCAATGCCTCCTAGCACCGGTTTTCTTAAGACCTTTTCGTGTTTGATAATCAACGAAAAGGTTTGGTGGTATACCTCTAACTATTCAACATTTTTCACTTTTACTTGACATGAATGTCAGAATATTAGATACAAGATATACCATAAAAATCAATAAAATTTTTTTTTATTTATTCTTCAATCATTTGTTTGTTAATCCAATCGTTTTATATGGCGGCAAATAATCTAATAAATAATTAAAAAAGACATATTGAGTATTGTTATTTTGTTGTATTCTATATTGTTTATTTTATGTCATTCATGTAATATACTAGTTAATGAATAAATGTAATAGATGGCTCTGTCAGATTTTACGTTGATACTAATACATCAATTACGACCTAGATTACTTCAAAGATATCCCATTTATCATCCGTTTGTTTTACTTGTGCCAATTTTGGCATATTCCGTAACTTATATGTATTTGTAGGCTTTTGACAATTGGTACATGTAATAACGAGTATATGAAAAAAATGCAACTCAAATCAAACAAGTTAGTAGTTATAAGGATAGATCGACAGGAAATAATGTTAAATATGTATTGATAACTTTTACATTACGATAACAATAATTAGAGACATCCTAGTATCAAAATTACCCGAAGAATGTGTCGTTTAAATCGATATCAAAAAGTATTTTGTTATTTTCCTTGATTGTTAGAGCATAAAATTTGATGTTTGAACTATTTTGTTCTTGTCATTTTCGACTATTGACGACATGGTACTAATTGAACATAAATTAGTCACTGACGTAGAGATTTTAGAATGATATTAGAATGGCGTAGGGTATAACAGCTACTTCTTCTGTGCTTCGTTATTTATTGTCGCTAGGTATGTCTGTGAATGAGTAGATCTTGCATTTAGTCTTATCGTCAGACAACAAAAATAAAGTATATTGTTCATATTCATTCTGCATTCTAGACTTTCAGATTTCTAATTTTGCAAATGCCACTACAATTCCATAACACCTTTTGCCGCTTGAAAAATTATACTATATACAATTTTGCTTTGATAGATTTGCACACCATCGATTAATTTTTTTATCATTTGGGTAGGTCGGTTGTTTAATGGACCGGAAATGGTTGTTTACATCTTATCATTTTACAAATAGGTCAAGTGTTATGTATATTTACACAAACCCTATGCATCATTGGACAATAAGATTTCGTCTGAACAAATTACTTTAGCAATACGCGAAAAAATTTGACTTTATAATATTACTGCATAAAGAAAGAGTTTTTGTTTCGGTCAACACAACATTTATCTTCGGCTGTGTTACTCTTATATGTCTACTAGTACTGCAAATTTAGAATATTCTTTTTGTCTATTAAGTACAAAGAAAGTATTAAAACAGTACTAGGTGTATCAATGGGTGCACAATTTATTTATTTAATAAGCATGTTAATCAGAAAAATGAAAATAACGCCACATATCATAATATACAGGTATACGAAAACGTCATATGCAATGGTTTACAGTGAAACGTCACGTGTTCTGGTAAACATTTACAGATTGATAACGTTTGATGATAATTTTACAGAACAAAGATAATAAAGTCATTCAATCGAAGTGCTTTATTTAAGATTTTATCAACTGCAAGCTTGTGATATAGTTTTTAACTTAAAACATGCATTGAAAAATTCGTCCCAAAGTGAAATCGGTTATATATAGTTTCAATTATAATCGCTTCCTATCGGTGTGGAATGACACATGTTTCCCATAACGGAAATTAGTGACAGTAAGGGCATTATTAAAGGAGACATAACGTTTGAAGATTTCGTTTCAATGCACTCATGGGACACAAAACGAAATATCAATGTTGAAACAGAATAATGCTTCTAAAAAGATTGTATCCAGTTGTGCCCATGTATGGCTAATATATGTTTGTCTTTGGTTCTTTCCACGATATTTAATTGATCATGCAATATTATACAATATGGTTGACAAAACTACTAGTATACCACTTCAACCTAAATGGAAACAAATGAAATTGTGAAACAATCGCTGATAACAGATTTTACAGTCAAAAATGACTGTTCATAAAGTGAGTATCACACAACGATTAAATAATTTGATGTAGTTCAGTAATGTATAGTTTATGTACATCGAACTACCAACACGATAAAACTATTAATAAATACTTGCTACTATTATGTTATTCGCCAGCGGCAGAGAAACCACAATGTGCCTAAATGACAATCAATTTAAGAATTTGATAACTGAATAATACGATTATCAAACTTTAAGTACATTTTCTCTGTCATAAATTACTTGAAATCATACTTTTTGCAGTCGTGAGATTATACAAATGTTGCCGATAAATTGGTAGAAAATAGGAGTGTGAAAGGAATATACACAATCGATATCGCTAGAGCTCGTATTTCAATTATGCTCAATATAAATGCATCCTTTGATATAAAAAGTAGCATTACAAAACACTATATATCTATAGCATTTGCACAAGCCATCACACAGTTTGGAGATGACTTTTCTAATATCACAATTAACGGTTGTCAGCATACAACATGCATTGTGAAAGATTAGGTTGATTATGTATTTTTGTGAACAAAAAAATATTGATAAATTTGGAAAACTAAAACGATCACATATCAACAATTTAATTGTGCTAAACGATATTCAAAGATCGAAAATATCTACATTTAAATGTCAGGGACGCAGCTGCAACATGGCTAATGTGCGTTAAGTATTACTTATCGCCTGGCCATTTATAGGAACTTGTTCTTGGATGTAAAGAAATAAAACCTTAAAAAATCGATATGAAAATTTATAAATATTCATTTAAAATGCAGATCAATATGACTTCAGTAAAAGCATGAAATATCTAAAGTTTAGACAAAACATCAATAACAATATTTATGGCGAAAATCGTTAGTAATAAATACAGCTGATAATGCTTTAAATTTAAAGCATTACAAACGATATGTGCCTTTATATCACAAATAATTTCAGATACGTCTTATTCGTTACTTTCCTCATTTAAATGATTGATATCTTTGAAGAGATATCAGTCATCATAAAGCATTTTACGAAAAAGAAAGAAAATATTCAAAAGAAAAAAACATTCCAAATACACGATTGCCCTATTAATTATTATTGTACATTCGAAATGTAGTTGACTGAATTCAAAACCATTGTGTGTCTTTTCTGGAGTCATATAATAAGTATAAGTACCAACGGTAGATTTTATCTGCGATTCTCAATACATTCAACACTAAAGTTCAAAAATATTAAGAAAAGGAAATATCATGCAATGACTTGCAATGTAGTAGAAATCGAAACAAATACGTTATTTATTCTTCATTTTGAATTGGATTGAATTTTCAAAAGTTAATCTTTTAATTCTGTTCCATTAGATTTACTAATTTATATGATAACTGCCATGAAAAGAAGATTCCATGCAGCAAAAGAAAGCCTCTAACTTTAACTGAGTTATCATAGATCTTGATAATTCTTAATGCATAGATTGTAAGAAATTTGACTTGATCTCTGATATTTATTCTCAGTCTTGGGAAATCAAATCAACAGCGAATACATTATCAAATGTCCAAATGGTTTGGCCATATATAATGTGACTAATCTAGCAAAAGTTTAAACTCCCTGACGAATATGACGATTAACGGAGACTTAAAAGAAAAAAAAAACGATTCAAACATAGAAAGTACAGAATCATTAAATGAATACCTTATAAATCACATTTACTTTTATTTTGCAAATTTGTCTCTAATGCTGATTCATTATAAGAGCTTAGACATGTTAAGTATAAACAAAAGGACCCTTGGGTCCTGGGTCGCTCACCTGAGGCATAGGTGTATGGCTGTAATAAAAGTTTGTGAAGACAAACATTCTTAGTTTCAATCGAACTGGCTAAAATATGATCTCAGTTTCACAAAGGTTTCCCAAGATCAGATCGGGTGACTTAGTTTCTGAACCTATAGGATTTTTTTCAAATCTGCACTAGGTATTGTTGAGGTATATAATTATGTTGACAAATATCTTTTAAAATCGAGTCAAAAGTATCAATAACATCGCTAAAATGTATGTCACAATATTGTGCGGCCAATGTGTATGTATGTAAGAGAATATCAAAGACAACAAGTAAATTAACGATATTTTTATTTATACGAGGACTTGAAACTTCACTGTTTAGTTTGATACCTTCTGTCTGAATGACAACAATATCTGAAAGATAAGTATGTCAAAAAGAAAAGAACATGGAGCTATAATAGTTAACAAGAAGTATGACAACGCCAGGAAACCAGGTTTTCAATTATCACCATTGTTTGGTTGACATTGGAAAAATCATACAAGCAACTTACAATATAACTTTATGCATTGAAAAAGTAAAACAGACGATGGACGACAGACAACACGATGTCACAGAAGCTCAACTTGTCACTCTGTTATAGGTAAAATAGATCAGCCCCATGGCTAGGTCACATTTGATCCTAGGGGCATTATTTAGACAATCTCAGTAGAAGACATCTTGATTATGTTACATACCAAATATCAAGGGTCTATGCCTTGTGGATTTTGGCAAGAAGATCTTCCCTATATAATTTCATATAAAACCGATAAGCCCCCTGACATGGCCCCTTTGGATACTATGGGAATAATTTGAGAAATCTTAGTAGAGGACCACTAGATGATGTTACATACCAAATATCAAAGTTGTTGGCCTTGTGGTTTTTGACAAGAGGATTTTTAAAGACTTTTTAAAAAAACGAGTAACCTCTATGGCGGGGTCATATCTTGAACAATCTTTGAAGAGGATTACTAGATCACTGTTACTTAACAAAAATCAAGGTTCTACACCTTCTGTTTTTTGACAAGAGATATTTTTTTGAAGATTTTGTTGAAAAAACCTTTTTGGTTGTCATTGCTTCAAGGAATGTCATTCTTTACACAACTAAGTTAGAGCTTCATACAAGATAAATGCCTGCCAAGTTTCATTAAATTTGGCCAAGCGGTAATGGAGAAGAAATCATTTGAATGAAAAAAATATTGCACGAACGGACGGATTGACGGACGACAGACAACACAGCGTAACAAAAGCTCACATTGTCACTTTGTGACAGGTGAGCATAAACCACTTTACAATTTACATTCTACATAACACAAAGAAGAAACTATCATAGTGGAAAACTTGTATAATGTAAGTCTTTAAACACTTAATACATAAATTAAAAACTTACATAGATAGGATAACGGATGTACAACGATCTTCAGAGTTCAAATTGAATGTTATAGTACAATCCTATGTTAGATCTCAATTTCCATTTATTATACAGTGCCAAGTTATATTGGAAACTCCCTGTATGCATGTAAAAGTTTTGCTCCGGACAAGTGTTTTTTCCAATGACCTCAAAGTGTGACCTTGCCCTTTGACCAAATTCATGCACATGACACTGCATCTCATAGTGGTAAACATTTGTATGAAGTTTTATTAGAATCACTCTATATGTGTAGAAGATATGCTCTTGAAAATATATCTGTATATTATCAGCTTTAGTGACCTTGACTATAATCATCTTTAGTGACCTTGACCTTGCATATATTAACCTTTATCACATGTTTCACACCAGTAGTAATGATAATGACCATTTGCGTTGAAATCCCTCAATAAATGATGACAAAATGGTCCAAATACACATTTTCATACTTGTATATGACATTCGACCCCTATGTGTGACCTTGACCACAGGGACCTAAAGTTTGAACGCGACATTCCGCCTCACAAGTTATATTGAAATCCCCATATGCATGTAGAAGTTTTTGCTTCGAACAAGATTTTTTTCGATGACCTCTAAGTGTGACCTTTACCTTTGTCCTTGATACCTTATGCGCGTGACACGGCTTCTCATAGTAATGAATATTTCTGTGAAGTTACATTAAATTCCTCTATGCTTTAAGGAGATATGCTCCGGACAAAAATCGGATGCTACCAGCCAGAATGCCCACAAACCAAGAGGGAAACCATAGTTAAATATTATTCACTTAGTAACAACATTCAGTAATAATATGTTTTCGCTCAAAAAGTGCCTTCATATATTATACCATTAATGTTTATATTTTTTCCCGTATTGTTGTTTTTGCTAGCTTTGATGTTTGATTTAAGTTTGTTTCGAGTAAATGTTTGTATATCCTGCTAACAAATTCAGACAAATGACAAAAAGTGGTTAAAACAACATGATCAGAGACATTTTACAAAGTAATCTCTGTTCGTCTGTGACTATATAAGGGAAATATCAAGCACATCTCAAATTTCTAAAAGTTGGAAAAATGGGCACCAGCATCGTATTGTTCTTTCCGTTGTATGACTCTGTGCATCTAGCAAGGAAATATTCAGCGATTTAATGGAAGATATACATTATGCAGACATACTTGATACTTCTGTGGCTCCCTGAAACATTTGAGAATCTTGGTTTGTCTTAGACATTTAACATATTTTATATGGTTGACAAGTGCTGAGAAATCAAATGTAAAATACACATTAACAATTTGACCAGTAAAGAAATATATGGTGCATGAAAACAGTCACATAAACTTCACATTATTTAAGTTCGATATTGCATGTTTCTTTAACTTGAATCACAAGATAAGAAACCATTTAAAAAATAAACAATGCATTGCGTCACTTTTTTTACACAAGATTTGGATTTCTATTAAGTGTGTGTTTCCTGTTCATCTTGCTTGAGTATAATTGATGATAATACAAATATATACATGAAACATTGTTACATTATCTTTTTTAATTATTGAAAAAAATACATCGGCAAAGACAGTGTTTACTGACTATGTGATTAAAACTGCTGGAAGGACAATAGTTGTGAACAATATTGACTTATCATCTACAAATGACGTTTCATTCACGCGTTCCTCTGAATACTCTTTGTATATTTCCCTAGGCAACATACCAATTTTACATGCATGTACTTATAAAATACCATACATTATAATAAGATTGTTTTTTTTTCAATTTCTAAGATTGTTCATATACGGATTAAACTGCGTACCATATAACGAAAATAAAAAAAACGAAATCGTCACAAGTGTTGTTTTGTGCACATATGAATCTATCAGTACATAAATAACAAAATAATGATAGTTTTACAAAAATTCAATTCTTTGACCTTTATGATCAAGGTCAATTAAAGATCAAGGTCAGCTGAATCCGTTCAATAGGATGTTTATGTCCGAGTATGAAAATAATCCATTGATGAATAATAAATTTAAGCGATAATCAATGGAAATAGAATTGGACCTTCAAGATCAAGGCCATACATAAGTCAAGGTCAATTTGAGTTTCATATTCATGAAGGTCCTGACGCAGCAGATGTTTTGTTTAAATATGAAGATAATACATTTATAAATAACAAATGTATAGCCAGCTAGAGAAAAAAAAACAAGAGAATTTCATTATTTGGATATTGACAGTCAATGTCAACTTAAGGTCAAGGTCACATCTAAATAATTTAATACGTTTATGTCGTAAAAAGTCTTGTTTTTATCAAGTTTAAATCAAATCCGTACATATATAACAAAATTATGTCAATTTTACCAAAATTTGAGTTAAATTTGAAGCTTAAGGTCAAGGTCAGTAAAATCTGTTCTTAATGTTGTTTTGTCAATGTATGACGATAATCCATTAATTGATTACCAAGCTAGAGTCAATCATAGAAACAATCAGAGAAATTTCAATAATTTAACCTTCAAGGTCATATACAAGTCAATGGCAATTTTAGTTTGATATAAATGAAGGTCTTATCCAAGAAAAATGTTTTGTTATAATATGATAATATGAAGTCAGCCCATTCAATAATTAAAAGTTACAACCAGTTTCAGCAAAAAAAATGAAAATTTTAATACTTTGATCTTCAATGCCAAGGTCATTCATGATTGAAGGTCAATGCATGTCTGGTTAGCTCCATATTTGTCACTTGTGTGGACAATCTATTCAAATTATAGTCACTAATTAGCTAATATCAGCAAAAAACAAGCAATTTAACATTTAAGGTCAAGGTCATTTATGAATGAAGGTCATAGTTAATCTTGTCCACATAAGATCTTGTCAAAAGGGTTGTTGTGGCAAAGTATGAAGATAATACACCAAAAACTCAAAACGTTATAATCAAGGTACAAGTTTGCGCACGGCAATGGAAACGGCTTTCATTGCAACACAGATGTGACTGTAACAATACCTCTATTCATTGTTTTCAAGTCGAGCTAAAAACTACCTTAATTTTTAAAAGACTACTCCACTCTTTCTAAAACTAGAATGTTGCTGATACATTTCCGAACAATATTATTTTTTATAGAAATGTTCATGCGTCACATATATTTTGGCATTATAAAACATAAAATTGAATACTTTTATGACAAAATGTCGAGTAATTTTAATTTTATATGTGCACGTGGATGTGTATAATGTCATTTTAAAAATAATAAACAAGTTCATTTTTAATTTATTACACACAAAAATAGCATGCCTCCAGATTCATGCTTATTGTCAGAAAAATCTAATGTTTTAATGGTAAAATATTTTAAATCAGCACGCCTCAATTTTCATGTTAATTTTCATAAAAATTTTGGAAATGTATTCCAAATTAAAATAATGTGAGCTGAACAAATAAGGTAATGTACAAATTGCATATTACCAAAACCGCACATTACATGTGAAATTTACTTGGATCTTGAATGTTTTTATCTTTCTTAAAAAGTTAGTGAATTTTCTCAATATGGACTTTCTCGGAATATTTTGGATCATCTGGAGGCGGGCAGCTGTATAGTGAATAAATGAAGTAATTTACACATTGCACACGTCACAAATTACAAAAAAACAGGTGAAAATATGAAAATAGTCCTTACTTCGTAAGTTACGCGATAGATACAACAAATGAGTCATTAATCGCACATAACATGTAAATTATTACTTGCAAACTTTCTCAAAATCTAAGTAAATGTTTCTCAAGTTTAGATTTCTTGACAAAAGACATAGATCTGTAGGCATGCAGTTTTAAAGTCCGTAATACCCATACTATTGAAATTAAAATATTTTATTCACACTTGTAAGACAGATGTACTTATCAATGTGGTGATCACACACATAAAAAGGGCCAAGGGGCACAAATTATACATTCATCTACTTTTCTTGGGACATAGTTATATCCCTTACAAAATATAGTGTTTGTACAATTATCACTCTCGATTTTAATGATTATTATAATAGCAAACACAATTAATGATTGAAACAAATCGAAACACAGACTCTAATAATACTATATTGAACTAACAAAAAGTAAAACCGGAAGTCCAATGCCGCTTCATCCTTAGTCCTGCCTGGCAGAGCCCTGGTAGACGTCCGGGGATGATCCAGGAACAACTGGGATACACTCATAACTCTGCCTGCAACGTCCGGGATGATATGGAACATTCGGCATTCGACCCCAGATGGAATAAAATATTTAATATCACCGGGGTGATCCGAGAAGGTATAGCTTTACCGGCTTCATCCTTAGTCCTGCCGGGAACAACCGGGTTACGCCAGGGAAGTACTGTAGCTCTGCTGACACAAACTAGGGATGATCTTGGGTATGATATAGCCGGTAGAGCTACAGTAGAGCCCCGGTGTATGCCAGCAGAGCCCCGGTGAATGCCAGCAGAGCCCCTGTGAAAGCAGGCAGAGCCCCATAGGATGACGATGGAGCTACTGTTTATCCCTGTAGAGCCCCGGCAAAGCCCGGTTCATTTCAAAAGAATTACGGCAATTTGCAATGATTGCACTTGTTTGTAATAAAACCATTCCCCATTTCCCTTCTGTCCAGTCTTGCATAAGGATTATTCAGAAAATCATCATGAATTACTTATTAAAAAGGAGAAAATATCATTTAGAATTATATTAATGAAAATTATGTATCAACATCATCATTTTTGCAGGTTTTCAATCCACTGGGTTCTTATAACCGTGGCTCTGCCAAAATCTTCCTGGGTTCTGCCTGGATCGACTGGGGCTCTGCCTTGGTCAACTGGGGCTCTGCCGGCATCATCCAGGAATGACCAGGTAAGCACCGGCATGAACCAGAGCTTCACCTGGGCTTTGCCTGGATGGTCCGGGGGCAGCATGGGTGTTAGCTGGGAATTACCGTAGTGCTGCCGGGGTAAGTGTGACCGCAACAAAAAATTCAACCCGGATCTACCCAGTAACTTACCTGGGTGGTTCTGGGCTCTGCCAGGAGTAAATGAGACCACAACTTCAGATGACAATATTATATCAGGTGATGTTCTTGAAAGTGAGACTACAGGTGATAGTGAGATATTTAGAATGGTTAAAAGCGATTTTTTTAATCAGAAATCTGGGTATGATAAGGTAGGAAAGGTTATAGACAAAATTACAAGATATTATGACTTTGATATATTGGGCATTGCAAATGAACTTTGAGCTATGTGTGAGTCCAAGAAACTGAGTTGTGTAAATATAGCTGGTGCTATGTGTGACACTGACATATTAAGTAACGTGAATGAAAGTGGAGCTATGTGTGCCTCTGAGATATTGAAAAATGTTAATGTAGGTGGAGCTATGGGTGACTTTGATGTATAAACAATGTAAAAGAAAGTATAGTTATGGGTCACACTTATGCTAATTTAAATGAAGGTGGCCTTTGGGACTTGGCCTTGAGACATATCTTCTATGTATTGTTGCTACATGGGGGTGTCTCAAGTGTGTTACCCATATAATAAAAAAAAATGTGCAAGTTATATGTAATGCACAATTTGTATTTAAATATATTTTCAGTTCAAATATATTCTGGGACTGTTTGTGAAACTGTTTATTGCAAAGATATTCTTGCACTTTGAATGAAGTTTCAGTCAAGTCCAAAAAGTTTTTCAGAGAATATTGTTCACTATTATATGATTTAAAAATAGCTGTAATCTCATTGGTTCAAACGGTGATAATCAGAACAAATTATAAAATCATATTCACTGGCTGAATCGGATTTTCCCAATCTTAATTAGAATTAGAATCATATCCTAAATAACCCTACAGCATGGGGATGCCAGATAAGTTGCGTCATTTGAGCGCACAGCATTAACGTGTCATTTTGGCGCATTTCAGAATGGCACTATGGGCTAAGGATGACCCCATAAAGCCGCTTATAATATTTGAGTTGTTTAAAAATAAATGCATAACTATTGTTAGAAAATAGTTGTGGATGAAATGACATTAATTTCAATGAATAAATATCTTATTGAAGGTAACCATTTTAGATATGAAAGAATATGAATGTAACGGTTTTATTTTGAATATTAAAGAATGTGACAGGAAATGCAAGAAAACAAGAGCTGTCACAGGAGACAGCGAAGCTGCATGGACTCATCAAAATACTGGATGCAGTAAGGAAGACGAAACTATGAAAGAAAAATCAATTATGATATAAATATATTTTTGTATCAGTATCAAGAAAGCAGTGAAATGTTCTATATTTTGCACAACATAATGATCTTGTCAATAAAATTAATGTTACTTTAATGGAAAGACAGCAATTTGAAATCTGAAGTCAATCCCTTCAAAAACAAAAATGATAAAAGCAAAGAGAATTTAAAGTAAATTATAAGTTCAAAGTCGAAACAACTCTTGAAAAAAGAAGCTAGAGTTATGAACCTTGTCATGCATGATGTGACTAATGACAGAGAACAATTATTTATCTTAAGTCTAGAGCAGATACCATTTATAACAACAAAGATAATACTAATAAAATCAATTTACAAATGAATTTCAAAAATTAAATGGGGATAGTTCTGGGAATACAGGAGCTTGCATTTTATAACTCTTATCCATATGACAAGTTATAGTAAAAAAAAAACATTTGTTAACATAAATTCAAAGTTCAAGGGGGAATAACTCTCAAAGTAGTAATGCTAGAGTTATGTACCAATTGTCACACAATATGTAATGATCAAGAAATAATATTGATCTTATCGGTGTTTATTAGCTATTTAACACCGGTTTGGAGTTTTGATGCATAGGAATTGACCACGAAGGCCAAAGAACATAAATTTGAAGTTTGAAGCTGATACCTTAAGTATTTTAATGTACCAAAACTTTAATCTGAAATCTGGACGCGGACGCCGGGGCAAACAAGATTGAGCTTTCCATATACTTTGTATAGTTCACCTGAAAATGATTATCAAATTAATTGGCATTTGTTTTTTTGTTTTTCAGGTGTAATTAATGCCCATCATGTTCTTTAAAAGTTTTGAACACTATCAATTATGACCTTTATTTATGTTTCTAATTTAAACACAGTCAAACTTAAAATTTCATGAACTTGAAAGTAAAGTAAGAGAATGTCATACACCTAAAATATGAAATCAAAATAAAAAGTAAATGCGAAACAGTCCTATCTGGCAATTTATACTCCATCACTTACTGAATAATTAGAAATGCTAAAATGTTGCTTTATCTTAAATTAAATAAGAAAAAAAAACATGCTTTTGTTCTATCAAAATGTCACTTGGAACCTTTCGCTTTGAACATAAAAATCAAAATATGAGAAATTTTAAGTGCGAAACAGTTCTAAGTTATATTTGATTAAATATCTTGTTTGCCAAGTCTTTCCTAGAATTTTTATTACCATTGACATGTTTCTTTAACTTTTTTATGTGTAAAATCAAAGTGTAAATCCTTTTTATAAATTTAATCGGTCTGTCTTGTCACATTAGTTTTGTTTATCTATTTTGTATATATATGAATAGAAACACGCAATTCAATAATAAGAAACACGCAATTTAATCAATAGAAACACGCAATTCTATAAATAGAAACACGCAATTCAATAAATAGAAACACGCAATTCTAAAAATAGTAACACGCAATTCTAAAAATAGTAACACGCAATTCTATAAATAGTAACACGCAATTCTAAAAATAGAAACACACAATTCTAAAAATATAAACACGCAATTCTAAAAATAGAAACACGCAATTCTAAATATAGAAACACGCAATTCTAAAAAATACGCAATTCTAAAAATAGAAACACGAAATTCTAAAAATAGAAACACGCAATTCTAAAGATAGAAGCACGCAATTCTTAAAATAGAAACACGCAATTCTAAAAATAGAAACACGCAATTCTAAAAATAGAAACACGCAATTCTAAGAATAGAATCACGCAATTCTAAAAATAGTAACACGCAATTCTAAAAATAGTAACACGCAATTCTAAAAATAGAAACACACAATTCTAAAAATTATAACACACAATTCTCAAAAAAGTAACACGCAATTCTATAAATAGTAAAACGCAATTCTAAAAATAGAAACACGCCATTTCTAAAAATAGAAACACGCAATTTTATAAATAGTAGCACGCAATTCTGAAAATAGAAACACGCAATTCTAAAAATAGAAACACGCAATTCTAAAAATTGTAACACGCAATTCTAAAAATAGAAACACGCAATTCTATAAATAGAAACACGCAATTCTAAAAATAGAAACACGCAATTCTAAGAATAGAAACACGCAATTCTAAAAATAGTAACACGCAATTCTAACAAGAGCCACCGCCGGGCGGGGCAAACGCTAGACTTTTTACTTTGAACAAATCTTAACGTTTACTTTTAATAAATTTAATCTGTCTGTCTTGTCACATTAATTTTGTCTATATATTACGATATATAAATATACTCATTTATATATATAGAAACACGCAATTCTATAAATAGAAACACACAATTCTATAATAAGTTTATTTAAACACACTTATAAACGGCAGAAATATATTGATTACATACAATAAAGAAGTAAATATATGTGACAACATTATCGAAATTCCGGATATCTGCTCTCTTGGATATGGAAATAGAACATGTAAAAATCAACGACTGTGTTAAAAAGCTGAATTAATCGTATTAAAACATTGCTACCGTTTTTTTACCTAGTATAAATGTGTCTGTTATTATAGGTACTAGTATATATGCACGTGTAATTGTTCTCCCGACCTTTTTCTATATTTTAAATCTTTCTCGCACTGAGAGCAAAGATATTTCTTATTTGTATTTTAGTTATTCTGAAATACAATAACACTCATTTCAATGCAAAGGATATGAAGGCTAGGTTCTATAGAGGCCGTGAATGATAGCTTGTATTTTCCAGTACCGTCCATGTACAGGCTCAGTCAAACCGAATCTGCAACATTTTCAATTTTGCCGTTTTGTGCGTTCTTCTGGAATTCTTTTTCTTTTTCTCTGTTTTGAAGTCCATGATTGGTATATTGCGTCATGACATTTATATATGTTTAGCAATATTTTCTTTACAAATATATATAGCAATTTTACGACTTTCAAAATCACTCCTGGTGCACAAATCATTAGTTCATACGCTACTCAAAATACATTGTATTGTTAATAAACATGCCTTTTATAGTTAACATAATTATAGAAAGGGAACGGAAGGCATGTTGCTTTTCGTATTTGCAACCAATTCTGAAAACTGGTACCATATAATTTACAGCTGAAGAAACAAGTAAGTTTACGCCTTAAAAAATAACAATATAAACATATTGAGGCAGGATTTCGGATGGTAAACTGAACTTTTAATTATAGCGAAGATCAGATAATGCAAGAAAATGAAATAGCTTGCATCTGAAGGCCAGTCTTATACAAACAACTTTCAAGGTTTTACAAAGTGCTCGATCAAACGACCCGTATACTGAAAGTGATCAAATTTTCTGTGGTAAGCTTATAGTGCATATCCCATAGAAATCAGTACAGAAATAAAATGTTTACGGTTTTTTCTTTTTGAATCTAGGAATATTTGTCTTGAGAAATGATGCCGAGAATGACTTCATGGACACGTTGTATTGCTATACTGAATTGATTAATTGTTGAATACAGTATGATGTTTACTTGCTTTTAAATTCTAAAGATCTGTTTTACAGAGTAACTCCCCTTTGATTTCATTACTCCATTATAATAAATGGAGACTCAGGTAGATTCTAATTATATTTTCTATTTAAATATTTATTCCATGCCAATTTGATATGAATAACCTTATTGAGTAAGTGTCTTTAATGTATGTTTAGAGGTTTTTGCTAGTTTTTTGTAATCGAAAACGTGAGGTGAAAGCAAACTATAGTCTGTCCCATCAAATTTGAACATTCCATTTTTTATTTCCCGTACCAAAAGGAAAGGTTTGCCGCAAACTCGCCGCAACTTTGCCGCAAATTCGCTGCAAACCTTTTAGTTCGCCAAAACACTGTGTCAAGTGTTTGCCAGATATCGCCACTAGTGGCAACTCTGTGGCAAACATTTGGCGACTTTGCGGCGAATTCACCAGAATATTTAGTTCTGGCTTCCAAAACTTTATAAGCCGCTTTTTAACATTTTTGTTTTTCATCTGATGCGGCATTAAAGTTTTGGATTAGACCCGTTACGAAACCTAACCAGAATAACATAAGTTGATTTATTCTTGTTTTTCACTTGCAAATACACTTGACCCAATCAATTCTTGTGCATTTTACGATAAAACAATCATTTTAATATCATTCTATACCAATTAAAGTATCAAAATGTTACTACCGTCATTAAAATTGCCTATTTAACATTAAAATATCAATTTACGCCGACTACAGTTGGACATGACATTCAGGTGCCACGCGAGATCTCGTATGACGTCATTCGCGGGAACAGATTTGAATAGAGTCGCGTACTATATTTAGAACATTTTGTTGACATGATTTCGATACTTTTATTCAAGATAATGTTTTTATTTATTTTCATTAATTTTTTAGTACTTAAATACGATTGTATTGAATATAAAAGTCAGTAAATCACCTTTTTCAATATCTTTAAAAAAAAGTAATTTATAAAAATATTGGTGGCACATGGGTTCGTAAAGGTCAATCTCGTAATCACGTGATCAAACATTTTGGCAATATGGCGGCCAAGTGCCGAAAATTTTACCTGTCGGAAACTATTAGGTAGTTTATGTTCGTAATAAGATTTTTATTTGTCCATCCTCGGCTTATCAACAGATTATATATAGTTTTATCAAGGTATGCTTCACTTTATTTCATGGCATGTTCGATGAATAAATACGAGCGTGTCAGATTCCTGGCACGATTATTGGTGGACTTTCCCTATGGGGTTATCTTCAGCGTTCACGTCATGTCATAGTATATAAACGGGTACGCTGAAGACCTTAAGCTACAGAATATTAAGTTGTTCGCCAAAAGTTTGCCAGAAACTTTCAGTGGAAAACTAATTTGCCAGAGATTGCCAGAATCTTTCTATCAAAAAAATTATTCGCTGAAAGTTCACCAGAAACTTTTCTATAAAAACAAGTTTGCCAGATAATCGCCACAAACATATCAGTTCTGAAAGTTAATCCAACTTTGTTCAGTAAATAACTATTTTGCCAAGGAATTATATTATTATGCACATATAAAAAAGTCCTTCATGTACCTACCAATAACCACGGATTTAAATGTCAATTAAAGTCCGTGCTATAACCTACCTACCTACCTACCCAACCTTATTTTAATGGGTCGGGAAGTGGAAAAAAACAAATTTTTATTTTTTGCCTAAGAGTTATCAAATTGAAACATCATATGTATCATGGAGGGTATTGTAGTTCACAATAACAGTTAAAAAATTATAAGGTAGAAGACCCATAATGAAATCGGCAATCTTCGACAATTACCGCCATATCTCGCCATTTATCGTAACGAACTTCGTTTGTTTACGTATAAAGTCGGAATTCTAATAATAGCGAATATCCCCGGTCACGTGGTAGTATTCCCCAAGAAAATGACGTAATTTCCGCAGATATCTAACATGGCGTCTTACAGCGTGATACGCTCGGTCGATTCAAAAAAAGTGTAAAAAGATGCAGAAAACTCAAGTATTCCGACTTTATTATAGAACATAACTATAGTGCAGGTAACCAGTATTACGTGTCAACCAAACCAGCTCTACAAGACATCAACTCTTCCTAAATCGGTTGATAATGAGGGTTGGAAAGAGGGAAGAAGAATCGTTGAGTTTGGCGTGTTACGGTCAAACCTAAGATTTTGTAAAAAATGTAGACTTGGACCAGTTGGCTACCATTAACAGCACTGATTAACTTTTGACAACATGTTAGGTGAATTTAAACAGGGAGTGTCTGGTTATTTGTATGTGAAATGTCGAAACACAGAATGCGGTCATGTGAATTGTGTTCCCTATGGAAAAACACACAGACTCTAGTAGATTGAAGACCTGTGAAAGTTGGAATGCCATGGTTCGTTGTCAACACAAAATTAGGAACAGGTAAGTGATTAATGTATTGCATCATAGTTTACATTAAGTACTATATACTGATAATGAATTCATAGATGTAATGTCTCGTACCAAAATGAATATATCGATACATTATGATTTATCAGTGTTTATTTACTTGTCTTCCAATGATGTCAAACATGTAAAATTATGCGGACCAAATTTATGTTTCAGATTTATAAATAATTAATTTATTATACAGAATACATGTATCTTGTTTGTGTTTAGCTGTAAAACACTACTCCTTATTGTGAAAGAAGTGGCTAGCCGTACGGCTAGCCAAAAGTTCTAGCCGTACGTGACTCACATACTCCATATAATTTTGAAAAGTGCCGTACGGCTAGCCAATACAGTGTGTCCTGGCTAGTACTTTTGGCTAGCCGTACGGGCCCGTACGGCTAGCCACTTCCTATTGTGAAATGTTTTATAAACTTCCCTCTGAACTGTTTTAATTTCCCCAAAGTCACTGAGAAATTTGAAAAACAAATGATAAAACGTTGCTAAATTAAATATTGCAACAATGCAATTTTTAGTAAGACATTACAGAATCCTACATGTACATTATATAAAAGACACAGTTTACACTAGGCTGCCAATACACACAGTCACAGTAGTACTAATATTCAACGTACATGAGGCAGCTAAAAATAGCTCTATATTAATTTATGCAATGTGTTATTATCATGGTTATGTAAATTACAATCCATGTGAAGTTTTTTTTTGACAAAATATTTGTATACTTTAATGAAATAATTTGTTTCTTTCATTTTCTTACAGCAATGATTGATAGTGTAGGTGGGCCGGTGAGGGTCAACAATTTGTTGTCAACACTAAATATACCAACAATTGGAAATAAAAACATGAAAAGAAATGGAGAGACGTGTTGGAAATATCATTGAGACAGCACTGGCTTCTATGCCGACATAATCTGCTGCATAAGATCAAGGAAATGGAGTAAGACACATTTACATTTACAATGATATTTTCGAAATAACATGTACTTGAATTGGAAGAATTTCAAAAATTATTTTGTAATTATATGTCTATGCAGCTTATCATGGTATAATCCTATATTGCTGGCACACTCGTGGTTTAGGGAACCAAATAATATTATACAATCCATATATGAGAAAAGAATTTTAAACAATGGCTTTGTTGTTTTTGCATGTTACTCTATATTCATGTACATATTTCTTTTTTCAAAATAACATGAATGTGTAATTGTTTTTTTAAAAAAGTATTTATTTCTACATGACAAACTGGGTCCGCCTGGGCTCCTTGCCATTGGTACTTGTTGCTTGGTCATATGGGGGTTGCGTTCATTGAACGCCGCCTTTCCTTGTTGATCTTGTTTATCATATTTTACCTTCATTGGTTTAAGACTAAAATTCATATTAAATACATGCATTCTTTTTAAGGGATGTGCATCATGAAGAACCAATGGTATCAGAACACAACATCATGGAAGATCTTATTGACAAGATCTCGGAGGATGTCCTTTGCCAGATGTTTGCCAGCACTAAAGTGAGTACTGGTAGTTTGTTTTCTGTATTTTGTTTATTTACGAAAGTAAAGGACTATGCAAAACTGACTGGTGTTGTTTAACTGTTTGTGTTATGTCAGTTGCTTCAATATATGAATATCTCTCCATATACTTTTTGTACATATGTATTTTTTTTTTTTATTCAAGGTCTATTCATCAGTCAAATGCTACAGTTACAAATGACAGTGAATGGTCAGATTTATACAATTGTGATTAACAATCCTCAACAATACATCAAACAAAAATGCCTATTAAACTGTAAGTTGAAATCTATGAGTTTTTTTTATATATATTTATAATCATGGTGTAGCAATTAAATGATAATACTGTGATAATTTTGTAATGCTATTTGGGGTGGTCTTCAATAGAAACAATTTGATGTATCTTCATGTGATGAATAATCGATATGCAGTCCG
The DNA here is from genome assembly GCF_026571515.1 of Ruditapes philippinarum. NCBI lineage: Eukaryota > Metazoa > Mollusca > Bivalvia > Venerida > Veneridae > Ruditapes > Ruditapes philippinarum. The sequence continues at coordinate 47,337 of NW_026853197.1, forward strand.
AAACGGAATTATTTCATAAAAGTGATTACTAAAATTGGTCAGGAAAAAGTCGTGCAGTTAGCATTAATAATAAACAAAACTTATTCTAGTAACTGTATGAACATTGTGTTACATTAATTATAAATATGTTATTGTCAATTCATTGGTGTTCAATCTTCAATATTTGTCAATATTACGTTTAAAGATGAATTTTAAAATACAGAAAATATTTTTGAAATATATTTTTACAATTACAGTTCTCACAGACAGTCAAAGGTTGAAAACAAATCAGAAGTGGTCCACATCTTAAAAAACCTCACAGCAGATTAAGACTTTCCCCGAAATTTCCCTGTAAAACCCGCAGTGGTATGTCCAGTGCAGTAGATACTGCCTGGCACAAAAGAGGATTTGACAGTTTAACATGTAAGTAAAATAAGATTATTTTTATCCCCCCACAATGTGGGAGCATATAGCGTGGCACTTGTCAGTCTGTCCCAAAATCTTGTGAACGCAACTCCTCTTAAACCGGATGGCAGATTTTGCTTAAACTTCCAGGGATTAACAAATTTAATGTGTAGATGGTAGTAAAGGAAGGAATTTTTGCTGCAACTAAATTAAACAGAATAATGGCCCTTTGTTGATTTTTAGTTTTCAACTTGTGGCACATGTAGTCCAAAAACTATTTGACCTAGAGTCATAAGATTGACAGAACATTGGCGTGTGGGGGCATCCGTGTTTTATTGACACATTTCAAGTTTTTCTCAGTCATCATGTCAGTAATGATTTAGAATTTGTCAGAAAAGTATCTGTGTATATTTTAACCACTGTTATTGATGTATAATTGAAAAAGTGAGTTTTGCATACAAGTAAGACTGGTTAGTCAACATTGTTCTTTCAAACAGTGGCATTTAGAAGAAAAATCCTAATGGTTATTTGAATTACCCTGGTTTTAACTTTGAGTTCTGACCTAGCTGTCATGTTCACAGCATGGTTCATTTTTGTGTCGCCTCTATGGAGTAGTTGCAACATATAGGGATCATTTCTCCGTCGTCTTGTCTATCTGTCCGTCCGTCACAAAACTTGTCCGGACTACTCCTCATAAACTACTGGTGCAATTTCATCCAAACTTTACAGGAATGATCAGTACCAAGTCTAGTTGTGCATTTTGTCAGCATTTTCCGGTTCAATGATTTTTGTCAGAGTTATGGCCCTTTAATAATTTTTATTTTTAAAGTTTGTCTTGACTACTTCTCTTATACCACTAATGCAATTTCAATGAAACTTTACAGGGTTGATCTGTAGCTTAAGTCCTTGTGCATATTTCATGGGTTTTCCGGTTGAATGATTTTTGGCCGAGTTATGGCCCTTTGATAAAAAGGTGTTTTTTTCTGTGTGTTGCCAGATACACAAAAGCTTGTCCTGACTACTCCTCATAAACTACTGGTGCAATTTCATCCAAACTTTACAGGAATGATCAGTACCAAGTCTAGTTGTGCATATTGTCAGCATTTTCCGGTTCAATGATTTTTGTCAGAGGTATGGCCCTTTTTTTAAGTTTGTCCGGACTACATCTCTTATACCACAAATGCAATTTCAATGAAACTTTACAGGATTGATCTGTTGCTCAAGTCCTTGCACATATTGCACAGGTTTTCCGGTTGAATGATATTTTGGCAAGTTTGATGAAAAGGTGGTTTTTTTTCTGTGTGTTGCCAGATACATAAAAGCTTGTCCGGACTACTCCTCAAAAACTACTGGTGCAATTTCATCCAAACTTTAAAGGAATGATCAGTACCAAGTCTAGTTGTGCACTGTCTGTCTGTCACAAAACTTGTCCCAACATGAAATTGGCCATCATGAGGCGACACATGTGATCACTGATCGCTCTTGTTTGTTATTTTGGTGTTTTTTTAACATGATACCTTGATTTCTTAACTAAGTTAGATAAATAATATAATTTATGAGCCACTTGTCATTTGTAAATAAATCTAGGTTTTGCAATGCAAATACATGTTCATCCCAACAGATCAAAATCAAGCCAGCAATAAATAATAATTGCCTTTGGTGTTTATTTTCTTCATTTGTAGGTGGGCTTAATACTAATAGATTACTGCCACTTTACTTCAAAGTGGGGTTTTGGGGTATCATTCACCTTCAGTGATAGTTCTAGTTTTATCCAGTATAAACATGGTAACATGGAAATGAAAAATAAACCTTGTTTTTTTCAGTGTACTGCACCAATAAACTAAATATGGAGAGAAGCTTAGTCACCAAAGCAGTCAACACCAAAATACACACAATGGCCAGGGCACTGAAACTTGGAAGAGTGAAAGAGTAAAGTAGTGCGTTTTTAGCTAACAAAGTGACATTGCGAGCTTTTGTCTATCTTTCGTCCGTAAACTTGATCTTTAAACAACATCTCATAAATTGCCAAGCCAATTTCATGCAAACTTACGATATTGTCTAGTCTGTTTTTGTTTTGCTTGCAATCGTTATATGACATGACTAAAGACATTTTGTTTTATTCTTAAGTTATTATGTTTATGTTTGTATAAGACCCAAATATATTGTTAAGATTCATTTTTACAAATTTGAAAGCCATTATTGTTCTAGTCAGTTTTTGTTTTGCTTGCAATCATTATATTACATGGCTAAAGACAATTAGTTTTAATCTTTAATAGTTATGTCTATATTTGTATAAGACCCAAAAATATTGTTAAGATTCATTTTTACAATTTTGAAAGCCATTATTGCTCTAGTTTGTTTTTGTTTTGCTTGCAATTGTTATATGACATGACTAAAGACATTTAGTTTAAATCTTTAGTTATTATGTCTATGAGGGGCGTCCGTGGCCGAGTGGTTAAGGTCATTGACTTCAAACCACTTGCCCCTCACCGCTGTGGGTTGGAATCCCGACAGGGACTTTGGAATCTGTCTTGTGAGGAAGCTATCCAGCTAGCTTAACGTCAGTGGTTCTACTCAGATACCCGTTCGTGCCTGAAATAATGCAAGGAAGGGCACCTGAACGTCACGATATGACCTTTACTGTGTTGATGTGACGTAAAAACCCAAAACAAGCAAACAAAAAATTATGTCTATGAAATTCGTTGTTTGTATAAGACCCAAATATATTGTTGTGATTAATTTTAACAATTTTGAAAGCCATAATTGTTCGTGTCAGATATTGTTTTGCTCACAATCATAATGTTATATGACATATGAGTTTAAATCTGAAGGTATTATGTCCATGAAATATGTTGTTTGTTTAAGACCAAAAATATTTTTGAGATTCATTTTTACAATTTTGAAAGCCATTATTGGTCTAGTCTGTTTTTGCATAACACATAACGCTATTGTTAGTATTTATTGTTATTAATAGTGATTTGTCTAAGTGGATGTCGAAGTATGTATGTTAATCCATGCCAGTTCATGTTTGAATGAAACTTTTTGTCCAGATAGAAGATTTCAAACTGTAACTTTTCTGATTTTTATCTTTTACAACAATATTATATTTCCCATTTATGGTGCTAAGAAATACTGCAACATGTGCTGAATAATAGCTATTGTCAAACATTGTTTATATGCTCCCCGAAAAATTTCGGCGGACCATATAGTCATTGGGTTGTCTGTCCGTCTGTCTGTACGTACATACGAACCTGAATTCGTGTCCAGCCCATAACTTTGTTATTTCAAGTTGGATTTTAAAACTATTTCACAGAAATGCTCACCATATTGAGACGACCTGTCGCCCGCAACATTTGGGTCGCTACCTTGAAGGTCAAGGTCACACCATGACCTTGAACAAAATCATGTCCTGCCCATAACTTCGTTATTTGAAGTCGGATTTTAAAGCTATTTAAAAGTAATGATCACCATATTGAGACGATGTGTCGTGCGCAGCATTTGGGTCGTTACCTTGAAGGTCAAGGTCACAGCATGACCTTAAACAAAAATTGTGCCGGCCCATAACTTGGTTATTTGATGTCGGATTTTACAACTATTTCACAGAAATGATCACCATATTGAGACGATGTGTCGCACACACCATTTGGGTCAATACCTTGAAGGTCAAGGTCGCAACATGACATTGAAGCAAAATCGTGTCCGGCCCATAAATTCGTTATTTGAAGTCGGATTTTACAACTATTTCACCGAAATGATCACCATATTGAGACGATATGTCACATGCAACATTTGGGTCATTACCTTGAAGGTCTAGGTCACAGCATGACCTTGAAGCAAAAATGTGTACGGCCCATAACGTCGTTATTTAAAGTGGGATTTTACAGCTATTTTGGAATTATCACACTTTGAACTTTGTCTGGGACATAACCCTGAAACTTCAAAAGATATACTTTTCTGTATCTAGGATCACCCCGGTTCAACTGGCTCTTGTTTTAATTGATTATTAAGTAATATGAACAATTCATGATAGCATCATAACTAAAGAGTGGAAATTTATGCAAGTCAAATATGTATAGAATCAGTTGCTAATAAAATGTGTGTAAAATTTATCTCTTTTTGGGAATTAATTTCTTTATTTTACAAATTTATCAAATTTCATTTTATTCTACTGATATGTTTGTAATATTTCTTTTATTTTCTATTGAAAAAATGTGTTAAACTAATATGTATTTGTTTTCTTATAATTCAGCTAGTTTTTATTATTCCAACGTTTGAAAAAATTGTTCGCCAGAACTTTACCAAAATGTTTAACAAAATATCGCCATAACATATTTGCTGAAACTGGCAAATATGCAAATGAAGTTTGCCGCAGTGTTACCAAAAGCTTCTGGCGAACATCCGCAAACTTACTATGCAGATGAAGTTTGCTGCAAATTTGCCGCAAACTTTTGGCGAACATCTGCAAACTTTTACCATGCAAATGAGGTTTGCGGTAAATTTGCCGCAAACAGAAGCTACCTCCCCCTATAGTTAGCGGCAAGTTTGCCGCTAACCTCATGAGTTGCGGCAAATTTGCCGCAAACCTCATTTGCATGGTAAATAATTGCTGAAAGCAGTTTGCCGCAAACTCACCGCAATGTTTGCGGCAAACTTGCCGCAATGTTCACCAGAGAGCCCTTTTTTTGGTAAGGGTTAATATAATAGTAAAATCATTTAAATAAATGTCATGTTAACCCTGACGTCAATATATCTAGGCATATTTTTCAATTTTCTCATAAAGTCTGACTGTCAGCAATATGGTCAAAATGTAAAAATTACATTTTTTTCCCGTTGACTTACGTTGTAACCTGACGCGACGTCCATTTAAAAATGGCGGCGCCCATATAGACGTCATTTAGGGCTCGTCTCACAATTAGCGTGAAATGTACTCGGTAATTATAAAAAAAAATATTATTATTTACGTACTGATTAATAGCTGAATGTTATCATTAAAATGAAAAATGACAACAAAGTTGGTGTCAAAAAGGCAATTTCATTAGCAAACCATTATCTATATTAGAATAATCAATATCATTTTAAGCGAAAATATCAGTAAGCTTTATAAATTCTAACACACAAAGATTTGATAATTACCATGATATACTGTCGTATTTTATATTTTTAAGAGAAAAAGAACAATGAAGTGATTTGATTAGATAGCTTTTCAATCAAGCGCGTATCTTGAATACCACAACCGTCGTAGGGGAGCGGGAACACTAGCTAGAAGACTATAAAAATGGTTCTTCGCTAATTAATGTTTAATTCACATAATTCTGTAGTTGTCTGAATTCTGTCCATAAGTGAGTATCACGTCTATTCAAAAATAAATAAATTGACCAGGTTCAATGGGATACAAAAATATGTTACCCTTCTTATTTCGGGTGCGATGTTCGTGCGCTAAGACTTACCGTAGGTTTCAACTTTCACAAGAAATCGCGAACAAATACTACATTATCATGCAAATCTGACAAAAAATATAAAGAAAGGAAAACTGATTCACTATACCTTCGGCATTGGTTTACTTGTTACCACAGTGTCTACTTTAACTAACTCCCTCGCTAACGAGAGAACAAAGACTCACGTACGAGGAAAATGTAGATTATAAGAATATAATATCATGCTTTCTAGTTTAAGCAATCAAACGTATGCCTATACACTTTAGGCTCGTAAATACAGATTTAACTTTCCGTCTCACAATTCAACAAAATGTCAAGAAATACCGGCAGTGATTTGATATTATTAAGAGTAAGTTTGAATTGGAGTGATCAATAAGCGACAATAAGTGTTTTTTGTAGACTCAAAGTGTTACATATAATTATTTTGTTAATATGAAGGGTAGATTGAGTCAAAGAGAAACAGCGAGTGACGTTCTCAATAATTATAGCCTTCCTAAAATTTGAAAATATTCAGTGAAAAAACCAATAGATCTTGCATATTTTTCGCGGAAGAAAAAATACCGCGTATTGTATATTTTGTAGCTAAAATAGTAGGATTTACAACGAGATTATATGTAGGGAAATTATTTCTGAGAAATATATAAAATAGTTTAAAAACATAAAATCTAAACGAATGTTAAATATAATTAATGGAAGAAGTATTGTAGGCCTAACGTTACTGTTGTAGATTCATGTCATTAAGTGTGTTTAAAATTATTTTTAAATGTTATCAAAAGTTTTATATTATCAAAATATGAATTGAAGGTGTAATTTTTACAGTTAAGTTGCAAAAACTGGGTATACAAGTAATAGTTATAGTACATGAAACGAGTTAGCTACGAGGATATAACACTGGCTGGGGCGACATCAAGGGGTGTTTCTGCTAAAAAATGGCGAGGCCGTTAGACCGAGACAATTTTTTTTTTGCAGAAACGTCCCGAGATGTCGCCCCAGCCAGTGTTATACCCCCGTAACTAACGAGTTTCATATACTATAACTGTTTTATCGCAATGACATGTTTTCTTTTTTTTTGTAATAGAAACAAATAAATAAATAAATACATCGTTAGCTACATTACAGTTATTTATGATAAGTTGTATTCGCTGCTGCTGCAAAAAAATATACAAAAGACATCCAATGTTAGAGGCGGATTGTAAACTGTCAAGATTAAAGGGCTTTTTTTTCAGTGGAAATAATTCATTCAGCGGATGTACCTTTTGATTAAATGAGAGTAAATTTCATTTCATTAATTATCTTTGTTTATATTTTTCATTGTATTTATATATTTATTTTATATTATTGAATTCATTTTTTTATTTATTTTTTTGCTACTAGATCTAGAAATGGTCGTTACCAGTGCCCCATTGGAGCCTCTATGAACAAAAAACTGCATTCAATTTGATATATACAAGGAGCGAAGAAACTCGACCGAAATATAACAGTCGAGTTTTTTCCTATATGAATCAATGAAAAAACTGTACTGTTATATATCAATACAGTTTTCAAATGCTCATTGAAGTGAACTGAGTATAATGGGTTAGTAAGAACAAAGGAAAAGTTCCAAACCATGCGATAAAAATTATTTTAAATGCTATCAAGACAAATTTATCTCAACGCATAAAATTATCTTTTTGAGGTTACATATGCCTACTGTAACCGCCCTCTGTCAATGCCGCAACTGGAATCATCCATAAAAAGCGCGAGGCATTTTGTTACGTCATATATTTCGTAAATTGTTGTTGACGTAATTTAAAGTTTGTTTTTACGTCAGGAATCCATAAGCATTGTGATGTTGACAACTAAAATTGATGGGCAGCTCTTGAATTATGGATTTGGAACATGCTGAATTATGATGTGTTTCATTTACATATTTCATTTGGTAACCAAGATAACTCCACAAATTGAACAATGTTTTAATAATGAGACGGTTAATCAGTTTAAAAAATCTGGATCATCAAAAGTGTAGGAGTCATGCCATTCAGGAATTTTGAAGTAAAAAAGTGGGATCTACGGAACTGGATAGAATGTGGTAATGAAGGAATCTTCAGAATGCGAATTTGTCGTGACGTTTATAAAATTAAAGATCTAGATTCCCTATTTCGAAATTCATAGGGATTGACGGGATTCTATTCAGCTTAAAAGTAAGTGCAGTTTCTAGATCTACTCCATGTGACTCGGTGTTCTTGTTGCTTATTTTTCATTTTTTAAAGTTTTCCATCATGCATTGCAACTAAACTGTCAGTCTACATCTTGCAGATCCAGCTTTGTAAAATAATCATGAAACGACCCCGAGAACATCATGTATATTTTAGAAACATGACACGTGCTTTCTCCCGTTCATCTTCAAATGAAGAGTACTACGGCAATGGCTTCGGAAAATAAACAACAGAGAAAAATCAAAATTTGCTTTCACAAGAAAAGTAGACACTTTAAAGTAAAATCCTGAAAACTCTCGAGGGTGACTTTTTTTAGTTTACAAAAATGTTTTATTTTTTATTCAACGTCGTTTTGTTAATTCATATCAGGCAAAAGTTCATTTCCAGTTTAAATGGGACATTTTATAGCTCTATCGGGTTATGATATGACCCAGCTCAAGGGTAAATATAATTTTTATTATCTAACCTGTTTATTCCAAATAATAGCAATATAAACATATTAAGGATGTAAACCGGAAGTTTTGATTATGGCAAAGATCAGATAATACAAGAAAACGAAATAGTTTGCATTCGAAAGTCCATCTTATACAATTAATGAACTTTCAAGGTCTTACAAAATAAAGTGTTTGATAAAACGACTCATAAACTGAAGAAGATCCAATATTCTGTCGCAAGCTTATATTTTCCCCAGTAGAATAACACGGACACGTTGTATTGCTATACTGAATTTATTAATTGTTTAATACAGTATGATGTTTACTTGCGTTTAATTTATGAAGAACGTGTTAACAGAGTAACTCCGCTTTGATTTCATTACTCCATTATAATAAGTGGAGACTCGGGTAGATTCTTATTATAATGTCTATTTAAATATTTATTCCATGCCAATTTGATATGAATAACCTTATTGAGTAAGTGTCTTTAATGTATGATACCCAGGTCCAGGGTAAATGTAGATCTAGTTTTTATTAATCTAACCTGTTTATTCTAAACTGTTAATTAAAGAGACATGCATGCTCTTTTCTATTGTCAAATTGAGCTGAATTGCCTTTATATTACAAAAGACTGGCTGTCAAAATGATGATTGGCCAACAGTTGATATTGAAAAATGTTTATCAGCCTAAAACGTAACAGCCTAGGGTAATGTCAATGCTATTGATAATTGCATGCATGTTGTTCTATGGTAGCCTTTCCTATGAAAATTAAAAATGGAGTTTCGAATTTGCATTTGTTGTGAGAATTATGTACAGTACATATTATACATGTGCCATATTTTTCAACTATTTAATATGTATCTTTAAGAAAAGAGGAAACACTATTAATTGCTTTAATTATTATTTGTTATACTTTGACTGTATATAAATGTATATATGGATTAAATTTAAGAGCAAACAAAAATTAAATTCGTTTGAATATGAGAGGAAAACAAATAATAAAATTGATTCTAAGATTTATTAGGTAGATCTACCCGCTTTTATATGGCCGAAAGAATTTCGGGCATATGTTATACCCCATGGCGTCCGTCCGTCCGTTAGCAATTTGGTTTCCGGAGCATAACCTAAGTTCCATTTGGCCCACAATATTCAAACTTCATAGGATGATTGTCCATATTGGGTAGAAGACCCCTATCTATTTTGGGGTCACAAGGTCAAAGGTTAAGGAGAAGAATTTTATAAGACTTAGTCTTTCGTTCTCATCCTTTTCTTTGAATATATTATATATTTGTATTCTGATTGTTTTGTATTATGTATATCATGTAAATGTTCGGGAAATGAATATGTTTAAATTAAAGGTCAAGGTCATTATTACTTTAAAACTGAAAACAGTTTCCGGAGTATAACTTAACTTCCATGTGACCCACATTATTAAAACTTCATAGGATGATTGTCCATTGGGTGAAAGACCCCTATTGATTTTGGGGTCACAAGGTCAAAGGTCAAGGTCACCATTACCTTAAAACTGAAAACAGTTTCAAGAAGATTACTTAAGTTCCATTTGGCCTACAGTGTTCAAACTTCATAGGATTATTGTCAATATTGGGTAGAAGACCCCTATTGATTTTGGGTCACAAGGTCAAAGATCAAGGTCACTAATACCTTAAAACTGAAAACAGTTTCCGGAGCATAACTTAAGGTTTATTTGGCCCACAATATTCAAACTTCATGGGATGATTGTCCATTTTCAATGATTTTGGGTAGAATACCCATATAGATTTTGGGGTCACAAGGTCAAAGGTCAAGGTCACTATAACTTTAAAACTGAAAACAGTTTCCGGAGTATAACTAATGTTCCATGTGGCCCACAATACTCAAACTTCATAGGATGATTGTCCCTATTCGGTAGAAGACCCCTATTGATTTTCGGTTTACAAGGTCAAGGGGCAAGGTCACTATTACTTTAAAACTGAAAACAGTTTCCGGAGCATAACTTAAGGTCTATTTGGCCCACAATATTCAAACTTCATAGGATGATTGTCCACATTGGGTAGAAGACCCCTATTGATTTTGGATTCACAAAGTCAAAGGTCAAGGTCACTATTACTTAAAAACTGAAAACAGTTTCTAAAAGATAACTTAATTTCTATTTGGCCCATAGTGTTCAAACTTCATAGGATGATTGTCCATATTGGGTAGAACACCCCTATTGATTTTGGGGTCACAAGGTCAAAGTTCAAGGTCGCTATTACCTCAAAACTGAAAACAGTTTCCAGAGCATAACTTAAGTTCCATTTTGCCCACAATATTTACACTTTATAGGTGGATTGCTATTTGAAAGAGGTAATACTTTGTTTAATTTATGCAATGCCTTACAAATGCTTCATCCTTACTAAAAAAACCAATACTTTCGGGCATATAATGCTCCGCCTAGCGGTGCTCTTGTTTTATTTGAAATTAAGTATATGATTTTCTTTCTTAACACAGGAAATTGATCGAAAAGCAAAAAATTGTAGGGAGTTCGATAAAGAGGTTCAGGAAATTGTATTGAAACAGAAATGATGAGCATTACCGGAGAGGTGAACTTTAGATGTGAAATTTGTGATAAGCTTTTCTCTCATGGCAGTCAACTTAAAACACATATGGCGATTCACACCAGTGAGAAACATTTTAGATGTGATACATGTGGTAAATCATTTTCTTACCTTAGTAAACTGAAAAAACATATCCATATTCACACTGCTGAGAAGAATTATGAATGTGATACTTGTGGCAAAGCATTTTCAAGTAGCTCTGATCTTCAAAGGCACATTGCAATTCACACTGGTGAGAAGAAATATAAATGTGATAATTGTGGCAAAGCATACTCAAGAAGCGATTATCTTCAAACGCACATTGCAATTCACACTGGTGAAAAGAAATTTGCATGCCAAATCTGTGATAAATCATTTTCTTGCCTTAGTACCCTGAAAAGACATATCCACATTCACACTGGTGAGAAGAATTATAAATGTGATAATTGTGATAAAGCATATTCAAGTATCTCTAATCTTCAAAATCACATGACAGTTCACACCGGTGAAAAGAAATTTGCTTGTGATACATGTGATAAATCATTTTCTTACCTTAGTAACCTGAAAAGACATATCCACATTCACACTGGTGAGAAGAATTATAAATGTGATAATTGTGATAAAGCATATTCAAGTATCTCTAATCTTCAAAATCACATGACAGTTCACACCGGTGAAAAGAACTTTGCTTGTGATACATGTGATAAATCATTTTCTTACCTTAGTAACCTGAAAAGACATATCCACATTCACACTGGTGAGAAGAATTATAAATGTGCTAATTGTGATAAAGCATATTCAAGTATCTCTAAACTTCAAAGTCACATGACAATTCACACTGGTGTAAAGAACTTTGCATGCGAAATATGTGATAAATCATTTTCCTACCTTAGTAACCTGAAAAGACATATCCGCATTCACACTGGTGAGAGTGAGAAGAATTATAAATGTGCTAATTGTGATAAAGCATATTCAAACATCTCTAATCTTAAAAGTCACATGACAGTTCACACTGGTGTAAAGAACTTTGCATGCGAAATATGTGATAAATCATTTTCTAACCTTAGTTCCCTGAAAAGACATATCCGCATTCACACTGGTGAGAGTGAGAAGAATTATAAATGTGATAATTGTGATAAAGCATATTCAAACATCTCTAATCTTCAAAGTCACATGACAGTTCACACTGGTGTAAAGAACTTTGCATGCGAAATCTGTGATAAATCATTTTCTAACCTTAGTTCCCTGAAAAGACATATCCGCATTCACACTGGTGAGAGTGAGAAGAATTATAAATGTGATAATTGTGATAAAGCATATTCAAACATCTCTAATCTTAAAAGTCACATGACAATTCACACTGGTGTAAAGAACTTTGCATGCGAAATATGTGATAAATCATTTTCTAACCTTAGTTCCCTGAAACGACATATCCGCATTCACACTGGTGAGAGTGAGAAGAATTATAAATGTGATAATTGTGATAAAGCATATTCAAACATCTCTAATCTTCAAAGTCACATGACAGTTCACACTGGTGTTAAGAACTTTGCATGCGAAATATGTGATAAATCATTTAATTGTAAAGGTAATCTTAAAAGGCACCTGTCAATTCACACCGCTGAAAAGAACTTTGCTTGTGAAATATGTGATATTTCATTCAATATTAAAGAGAAGCTAAAAAGGCATATGGAAATTCACAGTGGCGAAAAAAAACATAAATGTGAAATTTGTAATAAAAAATTTACTCAAAGAAGCAACCTTACATCTCATTTAATAATCCACAAAGGTGAGAAGAAATACAAATGTGAAATCTGTTCAAAAGCATTCATCAGACGAAATCAATTCAAGGCGCATGTTTTAACTCATGCTGGTCAGAAGTTTCATAGATGTGACATTTGTTTTAGAACATTTCTCTATGCAAGCAAGCTGAAAAGACATATAAGGACTGCAAATCACACTGGTGAAAAAAGGATTACAATCATGTGGAATTTGTAAAAAAATCATTTCTTCGAAAACCCCTCCTTAAAAGCCATTTACGAATACACACAGGCGAGAAGTATTTCACATGTGAATTCTGTGATAAGTCATTCAGATTTAAAAGTAATCTAAACAGTCATTTGAAAATTCATACTGGTGAGAAGAACAACGTACTAGTATGCGGGGTTTGTCAAAAAACCTTTTATGAAAGTAGTGACCTCAGAAAACATATGACTATTCACATTGCAACCAAGAACTTTAAATGTGATCATTGTGGTAAATCATTTACTTGCAAAACTGGTCTTAACAATCACATGAACTTTCACATGGGTATCAAGAGACATGAATGTGAAATATGTGAAAAAATGTTTTTGGAGAGCGGTGCACTTAAAAGACATATGACCATTCACATTGGCGATAAAATGTCTAAATGTGAAATATGGGATAAAATGTTTTTGCGAAGCAGTGCACTTAAAAGACATATGACCATTCACACTGGCGATAATAGGTATAAGTGTGAAATTTGTTACAAATCATATTCTCAAGGTGGTTCCCTTAAAAGGCATATGTTAAGTCACACTGGTCATTAAAGTTGTAATTCTAAGATGTATGAATATAGTAGATAAACTCAGTGATGTAACCAGTTCTGATTTGGTGATAAATAAATAATCAACGACACTGATTGGAGACGTATGCAATGACAAGATAAATTGGTTACAAGAAATTCTCATACAAATACATTTTTATGCCCCCGCCATGTAATGGCCGGGGCATATACTGGCGGGGCATATAGTGTTACCCTGTTCCGTCCTTCCGTCATTCTGTCATTCCGTCAGCATCAGTTTCCGTTCATTATCTTATTAACGGGTGCACACATTCAACTCAAATTTGACATATGGATATGTCATGAGAAAATACAGGTCAAGTTCGAATTTGGTTATGGTTCGATAATTTTTGGCAGAGTTATGCCCCTTTTACTTTAAAATAATATGAAATTTTCAGTTTCCGTTCATTATCTCCCCAACGGTACAACACATTCAACTCAAATTTGACATATGGATATGTCATGAGAAAATACAGGTCAAGTTCGAATTTGGTCATTGTTTGATGATTTTTGGCAGAGTTATGCCCCTTTTACTTTAAAATAATATGAAATTTTCAGTTTCCATTCATTATCTCCCCAACGGTACAACACATTCAACTCAAATTTGACACATGGTTATGTCATGAAACAATACAGGTCAAGTTTGAATTTGGTCATGGTTCGATGATTTTTGGCAGAGTTATGCCCCTTTCACTTTGAAAATAATATGAAATTTTCAGTTTCCGTTCATTATCTCCCCAACGGTACAACACATTCAACTCAAACTTGACATATGGATACGTCAAAGGAATGCGCAGGTCAAGTTCAAATTTGGTCATGGTTCAATGATTTTTGGCAGAGTAATGCCCCTTTCACTTTGAAAATAATATGAAATTTTCAGTTTCTGTTCATTATCTCCCCAACGGTACAACACATTCAACTCGAATTTGACATATGGATATGTTTTTGAAATTCCCAGGCCAAGTTCGAATTAGGTCATGCTTCAATGATTTTAGGCAGAGTAATGCCCCTTTCATTTTGAAAATAATATGAAATTTACAGTTTCTGTTCATTATCTACCCAACAGTGTTACATATTCAACTCAAATTTGACATAGGATATGTCAAAGGAATGGGCAGGTCAAGTTGGAATTAGGTCATGGTTCGATTATTTTTTGGCAGAGTTGTGTCCCTTTCACTTTGAAAATAATAAAGATACATCTTAGGAATAAGCAGTTTAAGTTTGAATTTGGTCGTGGTTCAATGATTTTGGACAAACTTATTTTTTTTGAATGTTGGAAAAAATTTGAACTTTCAGTTTCAGCACTCATACTTTTGTGGAAATGTATGTAGCCATTTTTTTGGCTACAAATATGAAATATGCTATTTTCAAAAGGTTTAGACTGAATAATTTCAGTGCCTTGAACATTGTATGAAAATTGTTTGTGTTAACATTGAAAAGTTTTAAGGGCTTTGAACTTAAAATGAAAAAAATAATTTGTGCAAACAAATTTGGAACTAAATATTATAACATCTGAAATTTTGGCTGCATGCGGGGGCATCCGTGGCAGGATGACACATTACTAGTTTTCTTTTATTTTTGTTTCTTTTATTATTGTCATGAATCATTTGTATACACTATATATGTATTGTTTATGTTGTTTCTCTTTAAAAGATGTTTGTAAAATTCTTAACACAGTTTCAGTTCTATTATATTTTGTGTTTTTTGTTACTGTGATAGACTTTATATTTATAACGGTATAAGATCATAGGTAAAAATAAGAATATATTAAGGAAAACTTTATTTGATATGCAGTGACTGAAACTACCAAACCCACATACATATTATTCTTAACGTTCAACCCAAAAGTTAACCTAACCATGGATTTAACCCAATGGTTAAAGTTAACCAACGTTTATACAATTGGGTGCTGGTATCAAATCCTAATCATACTGAATCTTTAAATCACTAAGAATGTTTTAAATTCGACTTAATGAGTATGTATATGAAACTATAATAAGAGCTTGACGATCAAGGTCATTTGAAGGTCAATGTTATATTTAAATTATTCAGCATGTCATTGTGTCCACAAGTGTTGTTTAGTCCACGTATAATTCAAATCCGCTCATAAATAACAAATGACAATTTAACCAAAATTCAGTAATTTGACCTTGACAGTCAATGTCATTTTAAGCTGAACACCTTTTTAGCTCGACTTTTTTTGGAAAAAAAATAGAGGTATTGTTATAGTCGCGGCGGCGTTGCCGTTGCCGTCCGTAAACTTGTACCTGCATCATAACTTTTTTAGTTCTTGGTTTATTGTCTTCATACTCGGCCACAACAACCATTGGGACAAGAACTTTCAGTAGACCACACTAACCTTGACCTTCATCCATAAATGACCTTGACCTTCAAGGTTAAAAGTCCAAATTTTGCTATTATTGGCTGTAACTTTGTTATTTTGAATGGATTGTCTTCAAACTTGAACGTAATAATCTTCAAGGATATCCCTTAAAAATAACCAGACAGCCCTTGACCTTCACTCATAAATGACCTTGACTTTGAAGGTGAATAATTGCTGTTGAATGTGTATTTTGTATGTATATTGATACTGTTGTGTATTTTGATGTGTTATGTTCAAGTCAATTTTTTTTCTGTACTTTATTCTTTTATAATTAAAGGATAAGAAATAAAAAGCACAAGTTTTAATAGCTACTACACTAATCACAGACATATGGCTAAATTAAGGCTCACATTCCAACATACGTAGCTACCAAAATTAAATCAAGACCCGGAAATCACTACGGTTTTCTACGATATGCATTGTTCTATTTCCAGTACATGACGGTAACAATTCAGAAATTACACCAAGTGGTTGGAAAAAGTACAGCACTTATTGATTATTTTATCATTTAGCCGTGCAATACTATAGAATTATTGACAAATGAGCCATTGAATATGATGTTATATTCACCGGCAGATGACAAATTTAAATTGACCAAGGCGATAGCCTAGGTCAATATGACTTTCTGCCGGTGAATATCACATTATATTCAATGGCACAATTGTCAATAATTGTTCTATTATATGAATAGGCTATAAGAATTAAAAGAAATCACAATTTTTTTAAAATTTATACATGTACAACTTTTGCCAGTTTCGTTAAAGCGCGGGAAAAAAGACGCTCGTGTAAGACGTGCAACAACTACCCGAACGCTGTGCATACAAAAGTAATGGAAGTTTATAATCATCAATGTGGTATAACTTGTAACTGTAATTGTAAAGTTATGATATTTTAATTGAGAAAAATACCAAAAAGAACAAAATGCAACAATTATTAGTGCCAATAATGATAACTTCATGGTTGACTTCGTAGTACCAATATATGCACCTGGTCAGTTATCAGTGTCCAGTTGTTTAGTATCATGTACATATATATTGCCTCACATTGCATAAGGGCCTAAGTTAAATCAGCGACACGTGTTTATCGCTATGGCCAGAGATTCATTATCAAAATAGTGGTCAGGCCATGGTCGAACCGTCGACGACGACATTGTCAGAGGAATGATTTATTTTTTCTTAATTTAAGCTAAATGACAGAGATGAATTAGTTAAGAAATTTAGACGACAAAATGTAACATGACGATTTATATACGTTGTCCTTGATCAGGTAATTTAATAAATATGCTGATAAAGTGTAGAAATAGCCAGCTGAAAGAGCTGCCCCAAAAGGAGTATTATGGTAATGTGAGTGCATGCTAATGTTATGGATTTGAAGATTTTCGCCGGAAGTATAGTAAAGCTCAAAGAGCTGGTCCCAAAGGGTCTGCTAGCTAAGCGAGTATTACAGTAATGCAGGTACCCGCTTATGTGATAAATTTGAAAACTTTCGCCGAAAGTACAGCTACATTAAGGGTGATAAGTTTGCCTGCTCTTCATCGGAGGCGATTTTGGTTCCCTGTCCTATTATATTTGGAGCACTCCGGAAATCAGAACCAGCAGGTTACCTGCAGTATTATTTATACAAGCACGCCGGAAATTAGTTTTTCTGGTTTCATTTCTCATTATGGTTCCCGTTAAAATAGACATTCAGGTCCTCTTGCCAATTATTCAACTTACCGCGTTCACAATCGTTTGATGATGATTTGTTTGTTTGATTGGGTTTTACATCAAACCGACACAGTATAGGTCATATGGCGACGTTCCAGCTTTACTGGTGGGGGAAGACCTCATGCAGGTGCCCTTCTGTGCATTAATGCAGGCACAAACGGACACCTGAGTAGAACCACCGATGTTCTGTTAGCTAGCTTGATAGCTTTCTCACACGAAAGAATCCAGTCCGTCGGGACTCGAACCCATAGCGGTGAGGGGTAAGTGGTTTTGAGTCAACGACATACTTTGATGAATTAATAACAAAGTATTTACAATTTCGACTGACTCAAGTATATAGTATACTATTTTGATAAATTACAGTCACAGTGATTTACTTTATACGCCTTTTATCTATAAAATATAAAGAAAAAAATAGAAATATACGCCAGGTCAATATCATCTTACGGTATGTTCCCGTTTCGCGAATTCCTTTTCCCGAAATGTAATTATTAATACGAATATTGGATTTTAAGTGAATTGGTGTTCTCTGACCGGTTGGTTCACTTTTTAGATATCATATAATTTATGAAATGGCTGAATATCGAACCTAAAAAATGTGTGGCACTATTTTAATTTAGTATATTACAGTATAAAGTACACGTATATTCTTATCGTATTTAATGTGTGGTAAAAAGTAAGCAACCTCTGTTAAGTGACCTCAAAATTAAGACCTTTTGTCTATAAAGGACGTGTTCGGATCACTTCTCTATAAAGGACATGTTCGGTTTCTCCATGGGATGACCTTTGTCAACAGGTTTATCTGTTTCATTCATTTTTTCATTTGTTTTTCATTGTTTGAGACGATTTGTATGCCACATTGTGAGTTTCGTGTTCTTTAAAGGCTCATGCCTCAGAAACTATTTTTGTCCTTCTTAAAAAAGGGCACACGTGAGTTTGACAACGTTAAATAAAGGTCTAAGAGCATGTTAGAAGGAAATAGTATGTTATGTGAAACAGTTTGTCAAAAGTAGCAAAATGTAAAAAATGAAGTATTTTGATTTCCATACAAAATATATACTTAATCACTATATCTGTTTGCAAGTGAAGCAAAAATTAGTTCAGATAAATGGCTTATTAGTACTTTTTAGAGGAAACTGTTCTAGGCTGCGTAAGCTTCTAGCACACAGAGTGACGGCTTCAGGACATCATTTGTTTGTTACCAACAACCCTTTTAAGGGCTACCTCCTTTTCATATTGTCTCAGGTTACTGTTCATTTTGGTTCTCATTGACCGCCGTATAGTGACTACTATTTGGCTCAAAATTCATATATTTGGCTACTAATACTCAGTGGATTTTGCATGGAGGTATATTATCACCACTCTATGCTTCAGGATTACCCCTTACAGGGCATGACTGGTGACATATGCGGGTCCGTACTCAACAGTATAAGCTACTTTTTTATCCTTCACGGGCGGATGGATCCTCATTATTACCGTCAGTGCCTGAGCGGATGGACCAATAGACTACCGAACGAACAGTGGCGGTGGCTGAACAGTGCTCTGATAATTTCAATGTGGCTTACTGTCGAGACTCGAAGCGAAAACTACCAACACCACCACCACAGTTGTTTCATAGTTGATATACTAGTACATATATCTGAGAGACAATAGAATATTACCTGTTGATAGGATATTTACTCTTTGGCTGAGATGGCTGTTGCCATAAACACGCCATGTCGAACTATTGGCGTTAGCAACAGCATCCATTGTCCACTAGTCTTTGGTGCTTAGCAATCAAAGAAAGGAAGTCAAGTTTATCCTCTTCGCAAAAGGATAGAGAAATGATTTTTTAAAGAAAATTTTCAAAGCAATAAAATTACTCTGAGATATTTTGTTTTATTTCCGTGAAAACCCAGACCCTTATAGAATTGCAGACTTAAACGTTTCAGAAAAAAACAACTTTTTTCTTTCTTTTTCTCGTGAAATCAAATTAGGGAAAAAGATATATTCATATATTTCAATATCTAGATTTTGTTTAAAAACAATGTTCAGGCAATACATATATGTCATTGGCATAAATACTGTTGCCCTTTCTTTCTTCAAAGGTTAATGCATCCTAATATTTGTGCCGATTAGAGAAAAACATAGACAAATCATTCTTAATGTGAAGGTACAAAATAATATACTTTATACATGTAGTGATTTACAGTCTACCTAGTTAAAGGGAGATAAAAAAATGCATATTGGAAACCTGTAGATTTGTCGTAATTACTTTTGTATAAAAGTCATAGTCATATTTGTTTGTGACACACAAATACCGTGAAAATATAACCTCCTTGTAAAACTAAGATTTAAACCGGTTGAAAGGAGGTTTACCTAGCTGAGTTGGATGTAAACCAACCGTCTCGTGCCATTGACTTAAAGCAATGGCATCAGTTGTGCACTAGGGTTTGGTGCATGGCAATAAACTGAAGCAGGGTCTTTCAAAAGAATCACCCTTTCTGAAAGGGAGATATACCTCCCTGTTCTTAAAAACATTCACAGAAGGATTTTTAGAAAATGAAAAAATAATGGAATTTCAAAGAAATAAAACAGTCTTGAGCTATTTTGTACCAAAAAAGTCACTATTTCTTAAAAAGATAAGCAGTTGACAATAAACAAAGGTCATGTTCTTATGAATTGGTTAAATAGCTGAGATAAAATATCTTCTTCAATTGGTTTTATAAAGATGTTTTAACACCACCCTGCAAAGTGATTTTTATATATAGTTATTAACATATAACAACCCAACAACTTTTTAATTTGCATATTTTCATTACTTCCCTTTATCAGATATTACTGCTTTATACATCTCCATACGTGACTGCCCGTTTGATATTTCCTTGCATATTAAACAATATCATAGTATCAGTTTACTCCACATCCTGTTAGGAGCATAGTTACTGTCCAGAGCCACATTAGCTGCTGGTGTGTGCAATCACCTCAACACCTGGCACATTTCATTATACTGTGTCTTGCTAGTTTAAAACATAATATGAGTGTATGTGTGTGTGTGCGTGTGTTTGTGTTTACCAAATTTTAATGACTTTGTTCGTTCTGTTTTGTTTATATAGTCATCCTAGTTTGACAATGTAACTGGCATTAAAATTAGCATAATTGTTAAATTACCTCCCTTTATTGTATCTTTTAACATGAAATGAACTTGTTATACGGACAATGGCATCGTCTTGGTGCCATCTGAAAAACTTCAGATAAGGACCTTGATATACATAATAAGTTAACCTCAGTTAGTATTGCCTCATTTACTTTAAGTTGACTGTAGTATTGTCTCATTAACTTATAAGTTGACTATAGAATTGCCTCATTGCCAAAAACAAGTTAACATTACTTGTAACTAATTGCCATAAAAAGTATACCTGTGTTAGTATTGCCTCAACAAGTTAATTTGAGCATTGTCTTTTGCCACAACAAATTTACTTTAGTATTGCCACATTGCCATAAAAAGTTAACATTAAGTATTGCCTCGTTGCCATAACAAGTTCACTATACAGTCAAACCTGTTAACAAAGGTCATCTAAGGGAAAAGCCCAACATGTTCTTTATCGACAAGTGGTCTTAATTTGATGGTCACTTTGTTTTTTTTATAATCAATTAAATACATGTTTGTCAAATGAGTTTGTATTGAGAAAATGCCAATATGTTTGCTACTGTCATTAATCTGAAGACTTTGATGATCATGCCAATAAGTACATCAGGAACAGACAGGTAAAGAAGTAAGCAGAACAACTTACAGCTCACACACTAGCTGAATAGCTTCCTGTCCTTGAAGTTTTATCAACATAAATGTGACCTTTACCACAAACATGTGACCTTGACAACAAATATGTGACCTTGACAACAAATATGTGACCTTGACAACGAATATTTGACCTTAATAACATATATGTGACCTTGACAACATAAATGTGACAATGGCAACATAGCTGTTACCTTCACCACACAGATGGACCTGATATGTAACCCCACCCTGGATTTTAATCAAAATAACAACAAACTAATAAGTAATTGTATCCAGGAGATTTTAATAGTAATAAGCTTTCAATAATATACATTAGACAATAATAACTCACAATAATCCAATATATATATACGCATAACAAAGTCATATAATCTAAATATAGTACACATTTACACTTCTTAGTAATAAATACCGAACATTTAGATTTATTACAACAAAATGCTGTATACAGGTTTAATTTCCTTGAATTTCAGTAAAACATATCATACTAATATTTATACCCAGTGGCACTTTATATATTCTCCACATAAATTATGACTAAAAAATATGAAAATAAACATAGTGATCGGTCAAAAAAACAAACAAAAAAAACAACAACATAGGTTCAACCAATCAGAAAGCATGAAAATTTGAAAATATTTTAAATCAATTTCTAACCAATCCGAATGCCTGAAAATTAAAATATCCTAAAATTAACTACAAAAAGTAGAAATTATGAGTTTGCAATCTAACATAGTTTTCATAGAAATATACATGAATGAATACATACATGTATACAAAAACAAACTGCTTATTATAACTTATAATAAATGCCATATAATTCTGAAAAGCATCTTTACTTGAAACAGTGTTGTGCACAAAATCAAGAAAAAACATTATCTGAATTGTTCTGATACTTACGTTAATTCTAGAACTGCTGGAAATGAAAAATGATTAGCCTAACAAGCAAGGCCAGGATGCTCTATCACACAGTCTGATCAGGCTCTATAGTGTTTGCTCTTTTACTTGATTCCCTCAAAATAGATAATACACTGTTCCAAAAAACTTTGACATAATGACCTTACAATATCTTATTTTTTGTTTGTTTTGGCTCTAAATGAGTTTTGTCAACTTGAAATCACACAATAACTCGCAATTACCAACAATTACACAAACGTCTGACGTCAAAACGTACATGTAGTTTGTTTATAAACAGAGTATATCTCTTGTTCATATTGCTCTAACTAATGTAATCATAATTTACTGAAATTTATAACCGTTTATACAACATTCATACATTTATAAAAATCACTCACTATTATAGTGAAAAACTTCCTTCCTAGTTCATTTACATAATTATTTCTTATTATACAGATATAGCATCCAAATATATACCAATACATTATACATGTATATTAGAAGTTACATATACAAATTAGAGAAATAAAATGTTTTAAGGACCCGTTTTTAAACATTAAAATATCCATCCCTTCTCAAAAGCATGTCAAAAACCATTTTATCACTAAATTAGGAAAAGTATTCTTACTCTATGGTGACATGATTATACATCTTTGATCATTAAAGGGACTACTCCACTGAGGTTCCTTCACATGGCAGGACTGAATTGTTATTTATCTAATTTGTGTACAATGAGATGAAGTTATGGATAAAAAAATAACATGCAAAAATTCAGATCATTCACTTTCTCCATTTTTCTAAAATAAACATTTTTAATTTTTTATTAAGGGAAATGACACAAAAAAGAAAAGCCTTTAAACACTTATAACTCATAAAGAGCTAAGAATGGTACAAACTATCCATTTTCAGTTAAATTTGTTTGATATTTTTCTATCATCTCTTTGCATATTCTCTGCTTTGATATTCCCAGTTGATCTATAAAATAATTTCTTTTTTTTGTTTGAGGCTTTTGACCTCAGTTGAGTTCCTTTAAAAATATTGACATGTTAAGACTATATATGGATGAGCAAGCTGGCCTGACTGTAATGGTGAAATATTTTTGATATATATTATCAGTACATGTGCAGTTCACTGCATATAAAATAGTGTTTTCCCTTATATAATCTAATAATAACTCCCACGATCATGAATTGTCTGTAACTGCCATTCTAAATGTAAAGTCTATGACAGTAAAAAATCACAAAATAAAATAGAACAGAAACAGTATTAAGAATTTTACAAACATCTTTACAACATCTGCAACAAAGTTTGTTTCCACTAACAATAGTTTCTTAACAACAACAGAGACACAACATAAAACAATACATATATACAAAGGATCTTTGATGATAATAAAAAACAAGAGAAATAAATGTAATTGTATAAGTAATTCTTGTAACCAATGTATCTTGTCATTGAATGTGTCTCCAATCAGTGCCGGTGATTATTTATTTATCACCGGGATTTTAACAGGTTACATCACTCAGTTTATCTACTATATTCATACATCTTAGAATTACAAATTAATGACCAGTGTGACTTAACATATGCCTTTTAAGGGAACCACCTTGAGAATATGATTTGTCACACATTTTACACTTATACCTTTCACCACCGCCAGTGTGAATGGTCATATGTCTTTTAAGATTACAGCTTCGCAAAAACATTTTATCACATATTTCACATTGATGTCTCTTTATACCCATGTGAATGTTCATGTGGTGGTTAAGACCAGGTTTGCTAGTAAATAATTTACCACATAGATCACATTTATAGTTCGCGGTTCCAGTGTGAATCTCCATATGTTCTCTGAAATAACTACTTGCATGAAAGGTTTTTTGACAAACCCCACATACTTTGTTTTTCTCACCAGTGTGAATTTTTAAATGGCTTTTAAGACTACTTTTAAATCTGAATGATTTATCACATACTCCACATGTGAACTTCTCGCCTGTATGTATCCGCAAATGACTTTTAAGGAGGGTTTTTTGAAGAAATGATTTTTTACAAATTCCACATGTAAACCTTTTTTCACCAGTGTGATTTGCAGTGCTTATATGTCTTTTCAGCCCGCTTGCATAGCGAAATGTTCTAAAACAAATATCACATCTATGAAACTTCTGACCAGCATGAATTAAAACATGCGCCTTGAACTGATTTCGTCTGATGAATGCTTTTAGACAGATTTCACATTTGTATTTCTTCTCACCTTTGTGGATTATTAAATGAGATGTAAGGTTGCTTCTTTCAGTAAATGTTTTATTACAAATTTCACATATATGTTTTTTTTCGCCACTGTGAATTTCCATATGCCTTTTAAGTTTATCTTTAAAATTGAATGAAACATCACATATTTCACAAGCAAAGTTCTTTTCACCGGTGTGAATTGACAAGTGCCTTTTAAGATTACCATTACAATTAAATGATTTATCACATATTTCGCATGCAAAGTTCTTTACACCAGTGTGAATTGTCATGTGGCTTTGAAGATTAGAGATGTTTGAATATGCTTTATCACAATTGTTACATTTATAACTCTTCTCACTCTCACCAGTGTGAATGCGGACATGTCTTTTCAGGGTACTAAAGTTAGAAAATGATTTATCACATGTATCACAAGCAAAGTTCTTTTCACCGGTGTGAACTGTCATGTGATTTTTAAGATTAGAGATACTTGAATATGTTTTATCACAATAATCACATTCATAATTCTTCTCACCAGTGTGAATGTGGATATGTCTTTTCAGGTTACTAAGGTAAGAAAATGATTTATCACATATTTGGCATGTAAAGTTTTTTTCACCAGTGTGAACTGCAACGTGTCTTTGAAGATGATGGCTTCTTGAGTATGCTTTGCCACAATTATTACATTTATAATTCTTTTCACCAGTGTGAACTGTCATGTGCCTTTGAAGATTAAAACTGCTTGGGAATGTTTTGCTACAATAATCACATTTATAATTCTTCTCACCAGTGTGAATTGCAATGTGCCTTTGAAGATGAGAGCTACTTGAAAATGGTATGCCTTCATAATTCTTCTCACCAGTGTGCATGGGGATATGTTCTTTCAGTTCACTAAGGTAAGAAAATGATTTGTCACATGTATCACATCTAAAATGTTTCTCACTGGTGTGAATCGTCATGTGTGTTTTAAGTTGACTGTCATTAGAGAAAAGCTTATCACAAATTTCACATTTATAGTTCATCTCTCTGGTAATGCTCATCATTTCTGTTTCAATACAATTTCCTGAACCTCTTTATTGAACTCCCTTCAATTTTCTGCTTTACAATCAATTTCCTGTGTTAAGAAAGAAAATCATATACTTAATTTCAAATAAAAAATGGGTAGATCTACCTAATCAATTTTAGAATCAGGTTTATTAATTGTTTTCCGCTCATATTCAAACGAATTTAATTTTTGTTTGTTCTTAAATTTAATCCATATATACATTTATACAGTCAAAGTATAACAAATATAATAATCAAAGCAATTAATAGTGTTTCCTATTTTCTTAAATAGTTGAAAAATATAGCACATGTATAATAATTATGTACTGTACATAATTCTCACAACAAATGCAAATTCGAAACTCCATTTTTAATTTTCATAGGAAAGGCTAGCTACCATAGAACATCATAAATGCAATTATCAATAGCATGGACATTATCCTAGGCCGATAAACATTTTTCAATATCAACTATTGGCAATCATCATTTTGACAGCCAATCTTTTGTAATATAAAGGCAATTCAGCTCAATTTGACAAAAGAAAAGAGCATGCATGTCTCTTTAATTAACAGTTTAGAATAAACAGGTTAGATAAATAAAAATAATATTTACCCTGGACCTGTATCATACATTAAAGACACTAACTCAATAACACCGAGTCCAATCGTTCACTATGTTTCCCAGGCGGAGAACGCATGAAGAGATCAATTTTACAGGTGGAAAACCGATACTGTGGTAAGAAAATTGTCTTCAATTTCTTTGAAAATGCATATTTCACAAAACTTTATAGCCTATTCTGATCTCGTATGATTACTTTATCCGACAGGCATATCAAACTAGCCAAATCTTTGATAACTTATTAGATCATTATCGACAACTGCACAAGAAAAGTCACAAAATTGGTAAAATCGCTCTTTGATAGCCAATAACTTGTCATCCAAGCAAACTTCTAAACATTTGTATCGCTCTAAAGGTTCTTTATTAACATATCCTCATCCACCAAAAGTCTGTTCTTTTTCTATTCCGTATTTTTGGAGTATAATATCGTTTAAGCGAATTTTCAAAATGAACGCATGAGCCGAACTTTTCATGTGGTTTCATCAGATTGCAAAATGAACGCATGAGCAGGCGGACTTTTTGGTTACTCCAGTTTTCATGGATATCTCACATGTTATCGATCACTGAACCTTTAAATTCCAAAATTTTCGTTCCAAATGTTTGAGCAAACAGAAGTCCCTATTTTCATACCTTATGACGAATTGCTTATAAGCAATAGATGAAGGTCTGTTCGGTTCTGTGGAAATATAATAAATCCTCATTTCTAAAACTTTGAGTAAAATATTTGCAAAATACAACACAATTGGTTGATGGGACTTAAATTTCCTGTATATTATATAGAGGATATTGAATGAGTGTGAGTTCAATACTAAATTTATTGCACGAGTTGAATAAAATTATATTATGCGAGGCTCTGGCGAGCATTTTATTATTTTATTCAACGAGTGCAATAAATTCAGTAATGAAGTTACACGAATTTAATATTCTATTTATCACATACAAAAAATAAAGACCGTTTAAAGTGAAAAAAGAGTCATTTTTCATTGACGCACCTATAGTATAACGCTAACATTTAGGCGTCTTTACACTATGTTTGTATAACGCTAATGACGTCACGTCAAAATATATGCACGGCCGTGCAATACCATAATTATTTCACACTCCTCACAGCGGTTACGTCACGCTTTGCTACTTTATCTAATCCTGTTTACAAGGGGAGATCACTGCGTAGGAGATTGACCATATTTACGGAGTCGCAAAATCGGCACGGGTGTGTGATAAATTAAAGATGTAACATACACTTAAAGATCCTGTGACTCAAAATTTTATGTTCTTATATGAAACATCTTTGGCTTAAATAAAGAATTAACAATGTTAAAAGTTACAGAAAACCTTTTTGATAAGGATATTGCCAAAATTTAAAATTTCCGATAAAAAAGGAGATAATTAGAAATATGTTTTTGGCAAAAAAAAAAAATCAGTTTTGCATTCCAATAAAAATTTCACAACCTTTTTTCCTCAAGAAATATCATATAATGTGTTTAATAATGTCAACTTCTTAAGTATATGTTTTTCATAAGAACTGACTTTATATACAACTTTCGCAAGGATGTTACATCCTTAATTATAAAATACAGGACCTTTAAGCAAGAATATATATATCACCTTCCTTACAACAAAATGAACATACAAGAAAATACTGAAATAACACATATTTTTTTAGGTTCATTATAAGTTTTTCTTTTAAAAATAATACACTTTTTATTTTAATGAAGAATAGGCAAAGTATTTATCAAAATGTGTTTTTAATTACCTCCCTTTATTTACAGAACTTGTTAAATTCGATAATATCTATGTAAGATTTGTAATATTGGTAATTCTTTATTTGAGTATCAGGTTTATCATATCAAACATGTATTAGACTATTAAAGTTTTGAGGTACAGGGACTTTAAAAGAGTATACATACGCTATTATTTGTTATTTGTCCTTTGTTGTATTTGTTGTTTAATATTATGCATGTATGATAGTAATTGTATACAATTATTCAGGATTCATGATTTAATTATCAAAGTACATATTTTGTAAAACAATCATTTACAATGCATGCAAAGGATTTTTCCAAAGTGTCATGTAAGATTATTATATAAATCAGCTTAATGTCGTCAGTTGTTGATTTTATTCAACATGACAAGACTTAGTTATCTCTCCGTTTTATGTATTAAACACTATTAACAAGTTTACAAGTTTTCGAGGAACTATTATGCTTTTCTTTGTCATCTTAACAACTGCTTTTGTAAATATTACAAACGAGGAATTACTTTAATTTTACACGATCTTTCCCAACAGACCTCGTACTTTTGCTAATTAGCATATATATATACAGCGTTACAAAGTATATTTTAATTTGTAAAAAGAAGTGTCTCTCATTTATTGGAATAAAAATTTGAAAATTTTAAAGTTAAATTTGTTAGATAATTAAGAAAAACTGGAGTTTTAAAAATACCACCTGCTCATGCGTTCACTTTTCAAACCTATGAAACCACGTGAAAAGTTCGGCTCATGCCTTCATTTTGAAAATTCGCTTAAACGATATTATACTCCAAAAATACGGAATAGAAAATAGAACAGGCTTTTTGGTGGATGAGGATATGTTAATAAAGTGCCTTTAGAGCGATACAAATGTTTAGAAGTTTGCTTGGATGTCAAGTTATTGGCTATCAAAGAGCGATTTTACCAATTTTGTGACTTTTCTTGTGCAGTTGTCGATAATGATCTAATAAGTTAACAAAGATTTGGCAAGTTTGAGATGCCTGTCGGATAAAGTAATCATACGAGATCAGAATAGGCTATAAATTTTTTTGAAATATGCATTTTCAAAGAAATTGAAGACAATTTTCTTACCACAGTATCGGTTTTTCCACCTGTAAAATTGATCTCTTCATGCGTTCTCCGCCTGGGAAACATAGTGAACGATTGGACTCGGTGAATAAGGTTATTCATATCAAATTGGCATGGAATAACTATTTAAATACAAAATATAATTAGAATCTACCCGAGTCTTCACTTATTATAATGGAGAATTGAAATCAAAGGGGAGTTACTCTGTAAACACGTTCTTTAGAAATTAAACGCAAGTAAACATCATACTGTATTAGACAATTAATTAATTCAGTATAGCAATACAACGTGTCCATGTTATTCTACTGGGGAATATATAAGCTTGCCACTGAATAGCGGATCTTCTTCAGTTGACGAGTCGTTTTATCAAACACTTTGCATTGTAAAACCTTGAAAGTTCATTGTATAAGATGGACTTACGAATGCAAACTATTTCGTTTTCTTGTATTATCTGATCTTCGCCATAATCAAAATTCCGGTTTACATCCTTATATGTTTATATTGTTATTATTTAGAATAAACAGGTTAGAAAAATAAAAATTATATTTACCCTTGACCTGGGTCATATCATAACCCGATACTGGTAGAGCCAGTTTGCTTTCACCTTACGATTTCAATAAAAAAAAAACTAGCAAAAACTTCTGCACATACATAAAAGACACTTACTCAATAAGGTTATTCATATCAAATTGGTATGGAATAAATATCTAAATAGAAAATATAATTAGAATCTGCCTGATTCTCCACTTATTATAATGGAGTAATGAAATCCAAGGGGAGTTACTCTGTAAAACAGATATTTAGAATTTAAAAGCAAGTAATTCAACAATAAATAAATTCAGTATAGCAATACAACGTGTCCATGAAGTCATTCTCGGCATCATTTCTCAAGACAAATATTGCTTGATTCGAAAAGAAACAATAACTGTCGGGGGACAGTATTGGCTCGATTATTCAAAAATTGTCACAGGGGTGTTTAATTGAGTATAATAATGCATGTATACATAAAATTGACCGAAATGTACAAAGGCTTGTTATTAAGATATTTTATCAAGTAAATCACTGCTTTATTATTATGAATGCATAAAAATGTCCCAAAAAAAGGCACAAAATCTTCAGTAGTTATGGAGATAACAGCTTACAAGCAAAACTTTACCATGAAATTATAAGTTGACAAAGGGAGAAAAATCAGCCTAAATGCAAGATAAAATTATGGATCTTGGTCAGTGACCTACAATTATGATTCTTAATTCATATGTGAGGTTTTAAATAAATATCTTTAATAGTTATTGAGATATGTAAAACTTGCATCCAAACATTAACCAAGAGACTAAGTAGAAAAGGGGAGAAGAATCAGACTTAATGCGAGTAGAGTTATGAACTTGGTCAGTGACATACAATTATGACTCTCCAATTATGACTCTATGTACATGTTTCAAATGGGCAAATAATTCTGCAAATATTGCAGGCAGTTATGCAATTTTGCAAACTGATGTACATTGTTACTTTAAAAAAGTATTGTAAATTTCAATTGAATATCTCAAGCAATAATTGAGAGATTGACTTTACATGAAACTTTAACCAAAATTTTTAAGTTAAAAGGGGCATAATTCTGTAAATATTGTAGGCAGAGTTTTCCAACTTGTCAATCTGATGTACATTGTTACTATAAATAAGTATTGTAAGTTTAAACTGAATATCTCATGCAATAATTGAGATATTTGAATTTACATAAAAACTTTAACCAACGCAGACGCTGACGCCGACGCCGGGGCGACTACAATAGCTCTCATATTATTCGAATAGTCGAGCTAAAAAACGTAAACATTTTATTTCTGTACTAATTTCTATGGGATATGCGCTATTCTACAGGGGAAAATATAAACTTACCATAGAAAATTGGATCACTTTCAGTATACGAGTCGTTTGATCGAGCACTTTGTAAAACCTTGAAAGTTGTTTGTATAAGACTGGCCTTCAGATGCAAGCTATTTCGTTTTCTTGCATTATCTGATCTTCGCCATAATCAAAAGTTCAGGTTAACATCCAAAACCCTACCTTAATATGTTTTTATTGTTTTTTTTAAGGCGTAAGCTTATACTTTTTTCTTCAGCTCCAAGTTATATGGTACCAGTTTTCAGAATTGGTTGCAAATACGAAAAGCAACATGCCTTCCGTTCCCTTTCTATAATTATGTTAACTATAAAAAAAAACATGTTTATTAACAATACAATGTATATTGAATAGCGTATGAACTAATGGTTTGTGCACCAGGAGTGATTTTGAAAGTCGTAAAATTGCTATATATATTTGTAAAGAAAATATTGTCAAACATATATTAGTGTCATGACGCAATATACCAATCGTGGACTTCAAAACAGAGAAAAAGAAACAGAATTCCAAAAGAACGCATAAAACGGCGAAACTGAAAATGTAGCAGATTCGGTTTGACTAAGTCTATACATGGACGGTACGGGAAAATACAAGCTACCATTCACGACCTTTAGAACCTAGCCTTCATATACTTTGCATTAAAACGAGTTTATTGTTTTATAGAATAACTAAAATACAAATGAGAATATCTGTGCTCTCAGTGGGAGAAAGATTTAAAATATACAAAAAGTCAGGAGAACAATTGAACGTGCATATATACTAGTACATATAATACCAGACACACACATTACTAGGTAAAAAACCGGAAGCAATGTTTTAGCATGATTAATGTATCTTTTTAACACAGTCGTTGATTTTAACATGTTCTAATATATTTCCATATCCAAGAGAGCAGATATCCGGAAATTCGAAAATGTTGTCACATATATTTACTTCTATATTGTATGTAATCAATATATTTCTGCCGTTTAAAAGTGTGTTTAAATAAACTTAAACTTTATAATCGCGGATAATCATTGTTTTCTGCGCACCATGATTGCTTATAATTATCCAGTTTTTTTTTAAAACAAACCGGCAACGAGGCACGTTCGACAATCTGATTCTGCATGCGTTACCATTTTTAATGAAGATAAACAAGTTCTATTTTAAATCGTATCTGTAGAATTCCCCAAAAGTGATTATGCCATTTAAAACAAATAATGGCCTTCGTTTATTTAACATTTATTTTCATACCCCATGTAAAACAGTAGTTCTCAACATTTGAAACCACACCTTATCCATATTGTCAGCACGACAATGATACACTGTAACAGGACACTGCAGAGAATTTTTTATTTAATTTTCTTTTTAAACATTTGTTTTAATCGTTTCTTTGCTTTTAGAAAAAGTAAACAATAAAAAATTCAGCCTTGTCCCCGCTCGCGGTCACTCTTTACAGTTTCTTATATAATTTTATTATACTAGTTGTCGTATGGTCCTTTTACAAGATGTATGAATGGTCTGTTTATGCCTGTAAGGACATAAACATACGCCTTGATAAATAAATAAATAAATAAGACAACAATTTCTGGCGCAAACCAAGAGAAATATTTATACCAAAGTGCATAAATACAGATCCGAAATACATAAACGATCAATGGAAATATGCATGATAATGAAACATAATGAATAACAACAATTACCTGTAAGGACATAAACATACGCCTTGATAAATAAATAAATAAATAAGACAACAATTTCTGGCGCAAACCAAGAGAAATATTTATACCAAAGTGCGCATGCGTGAGGTGGATTTTCCGGGAAGTTTGTAAAAACTGAGGCCCGGCATGCAAATTATGTCAAATGAAATATGAGAAATTAGTTGTTATAATGAGATGATGAAATGGAATGATATAGGAATGATATGGGATGATGGAGTGTATATCGGACTGTAAACAGACAAATACAAGAGATATATATACAAATACAAGGACAAAATGATACATGAAAACGATATTCAAAAACACGAATATCGACCACATGACATAGTACTTATTTAGTTAAATTAAATTTTTTTAAGTGATTTAAAAATCATAACGTCTGACTAGAATTTGTTATCAGAACGTTTAGAATACATATGTGGTTTTGGTATTTTCAGTTGAACAATGCATATATAACATACCGTTTTCTTTTATATATTCTAATGATTTCCCCCATGATCATGTAGTCTGTAAATGTCATTGTAAATGTGTCAATGACAGTAAAAAACACAAAATAAGATAGAAATGAAACTGATATACGAATTTTACAAACATCTTTTTAACATCTGCAACACATTTTGTTTACACAAACTATAGCTTCTTTACAACAAATGAGACACAACATAAACAATACAAATATATTGTATACAAAAGATTCGTGTCAATAATAAAAGAAACAAAAATAAGAGAGAAAAAATGTATTTGTATGAGAAATTCTTGTAACCAATGTATATTGTCATTGAATGCGTCTCCAATCAGTGTCGTTACATCACTGAGTTTATCTTCTATATTACTGTTACTGATTTGTCACATATTTCACACTTATACCTATTATCGCCAGTGTGAATGGCCATATGTCTTTTAAAAGCACTGCTTTGCAAAAACATTTTTTCACATATTTTTCATTTATATCTCTTGATACCCATGTGAATGGTCATGTGCATGCTAAGTCCAGAATTCTGAGCAAATGATTTACCACATAGATCACATTTATATTGCTTAGTTCCAATGTGAATCTCCATATGTTTTCTGAGATCACAAATTCCATAAAAGGCTTTTTGACAAACCCCACATACATTGTTCTTTCTGCCAGTGTGAATTTTCAAATGACTTTTAAGATTACTTTTAAATCGGAATGACTTATCACAAACTCCACATGTGAAATTCTTCTCGTCTGTGTGTATTCGTAAATGGGTACTAAGGTGGTGTTTCAGAAGAAATGATTTTTCACAAATTCCACATGTAAACTTTTTCTCACCAGTGTGATTTGCTGTGCTCATATGTTTTTTCAGCTTGCTTGCATAGAGAAATGTTCTTAAACAAATTTCACATCTATGAATCTTCTGACCGTCATAAACTGGAACATGTGCCTTGAGTTGACCTCGTTGGGTAAACACTTAAGAACAGATTTTACATTTTTATTTCTTCTCACCAGTGTGGATTATGATATGTGCTGTAAGGTTGCTTCTTTGAGAAAATGCTTTCTCACAAACTTCACATTTATGATTTTTCTCTCCACTGTGAATTGCCATATGCCTTTGAAGGTTACCTTTGAAATTAAATGATTTATAACATATTTCGCATGCAAAGATCTTTTCACCAGTGTGAATTGCCATGTGCCTTTGAAGATGAGACGAACTTAGAAATGTTTTGTCACAATTATTACATTTATAATTTTTCTCACCAGTGTGAATGCGGATATGTTCTTTCAGGCGACTAAGGTATGAAAATGATTTATCACATATTTCACAAGCAAAGCTCTTTTCACCAGTGTGAACTGACAGGTGCCTTTTAAGATTACCTTTACAATTAAATGATTTTTCACATATTTGGCATGCAAAGTTCTTTGCACCAGTGTGAATTACCATGTGCCTTTGAAGATGAGAGCTTCTTGAGAATGTTTTGCCACAATTATCACATTCATAATTCTTCTCACCAGTGTGAATGCGGATATGTTTTTTCAGGGTACTAAGGTACGAAAACGATTGATCACATGTATCACAAGCAAAGCTCTTTTCACCAGTGTGAACTGTCTTGTGATTCTGAAGACAAGAGATACTTGAATATGCTTTGCCACAATTATCACGTTCAAAATTCTTCTCACCAGTGTGAATGCTGATATGGTCTTTCAGGCGACTAAGGAAATGAAATGATTTATCACATGTATCACATCTAAAATGTTTCTCACTTGTGTGAATCGCCATGTGTGTTTTAAGTTGACTGTCATTAGAGAAAAGCTTATCACATATTTTACATCTACAGTTCTCCTCTCCGGTAATGCTCATCATTTCTGATTCAATACAATTTCCTAAACCTCTTTATCGAACTCCCTACAATTTTCTGCTTTACGATCAATTTCCTGTGTTAAGAAAGAAAATCATATACTTAATTTCAAATAAAAAAAAATGGGAAAATCTACCTAATCAATCATAGAATCGATTTTATGTTTTTTCCTCTTATATTCAAACGAATTTAATTTTTGTTTGTTCTTAAATTTAATCCATATATACATTTATACAGTCAATGTATAACAAATAATAATTAAAGCAATTAATAGTGTTTCCTACGGTGTTCCGTTTGGACACGTTTGGACAATCGTGACATTTAATTTATTCTGTACCCGCGATGCACGATGGTACGATGGTGAAAACGCGATGGCACGATGGTACGATGGTGAAAACACGATGGTACGATGGTGAAATCACGATGGTACGATGGTGAAATCGCGATGGCGCGATAGTACGATGGTGAAAACGCGATGTTGTTACATCGCGTTTTCACCATCGTTCCATCGTGATTTCACCATCGTATCATCGTGTTTTCACCATCGTACCATCGCGCTATCGTGTTTTCACCATCGTGCCATCGCGCTTTCACCATCGTGTCATCGCGATTTCACCATCGTACCATCGCGATTTCACCATCGTACCATCGCGATTTCACCATCGTACCATCGCGTTTTTACCATCGTACCATCGTGTTTTTACCATCGTACCATCGCGTTTTCTGTATTCTGTACCCGCGATGCACGATGGTACGATGGTGAAAACGCGATGGCACGATGGTACGATGGTGAAAACACGATGGTACGATGGTGAAATCACGATGGTACGATGGTGAAATCGCGATGGTACGATGGTGAAAGTGCGATGGTACGATGGTGAAAACGCGATGGCACGATGGTGAAAACGCGATGGCACGATGGTGCGATGGTACGATGGTGAAAACGCGATGGTACGATGGTGAAATCACGATGGTACGATGGTGAAAACGCGATGTAACATCGCGTTTTCACCATCGTACTATCGCGCCATCGCGGTTTCGCCATCGTACCATCGTGATTTCACCATCGTACCATCGTGTTTTCACCATCGTACCATCGTGCCATCGCGTTTTCACCATCGTATCATCGTGCATCGCGGGTACAGAATAAATTAAATGTCACGATTGTCCAAACGTGTCCAAACGGAACACCGTAGTTTCCTCTTTTCTTAAAAATAAATATTAATTATATAAATAGTTGAAAAAATATGGCACATGTAATATGCACTGTACATAATTCTCACAACAAATACAAATTCGAAACTCCATTTTTAATTTTCTTAGGAAAGGCTTCCATAGAATAACATAAACGCAATTATCAATAGCATGGACATTATCCTAGGCTGTTATGTTTTAGGCTGATAAACATGTTTGAATATCAACTGTTGGCCAATCATCATTTTAACAGCCAATCTTTTGTAATATAAAGTCAATTCAGCTCAATTTGACAATGAAAAAAGAGCATACATGTTTCTTTAAATAACAGGTTAGATAAAATTATATTTACCCTGGGTCATATGTCATAAGTTAACCCGATAGAGCTAATTTGCTTTATAAGTCCTCACGATGTCAATTTACAAAACTTGCAAAAACTTCTAAGGATACATTAAAGACACTTACTTAATAAGGTTATTCATATCAAATTGGCATGGAATAAATATTTGAATAGAAAATATAATTAGAATTTACCCGAGTCTCCACTTATTATAATGGAGTAATGAAATCAAAGGAGAGTAACTCTGTAAAAAAGTTCTTTAGAAATTAAATGCAAGTAAACATCATAGTAAATAAATTCAGTATAGCAATACAACGTGTCTATGAAGTCCTTCTCGGCATCATTTCTCAAGACAAATATTGCTACGTTTGAAAAAGAAAAAAGCCGTAAATATTTTATTGATGATTACTTATTTCTATGGGATATGCACTATTCTACTGGGGGAAATATAAGCTTGCCAATCAGAACAATGGATCACTTTCAGTATACGAGTTGTTTGATCAAACACTTTGTAAGATCTTGAAAGTTTTTTGCTTCAGATGCAAGCTATTTCGTTTTCTCGCATTATCTGATTTTCGCCATAATTAAAAATTCTGGTTTACATCCAAAATCCTAGCTTAATATGTTTATATTGTTATTTTTAAGGCGTAGGCTTACTTTTTTCTTCAGCTGTAAATTATATGGTACCGGTTATCAGGCAACATGCCTCCCGTTCCCTTTCTATAATTATGTTAACCATAAACAAGAGAGCCATGATGGCCCTGAAATCGTTCACCTATATATAGACCCCTGGGCCAAGGTCAATTTTAAACCAGGGGCTTTTATTTGAACAATCTTGGTAGACAGCCATTAGAAGATGTTTCATGATAAATATCTAAGCTCTAGCTCTTTTGGGTTTTATAAGTAGATTTTTTTACTAAATGCATACAAGGAAAAACAATAACCCTCCCCGAATTATTACCCCAGGAATTTTATTTAAACAAACTTGGTAGAAACCCATTAAATGATGTTTCATGCGAAATATCTTAGCTCTAGCTCTTTGGGTTTATAAAAGAAGATTTTTTTAATTTTTAAGATATACATAAAGGGAAAAACAATGACTCCCTGGGGCGAACAATTTTTTACCCAGGGGCTTTTATTTAAACAAACTTGGTAGACACCCATTAAAAGATGTTTCATGCTTCATATCTAAGCTCTAGCTATTTGGGTTTTTTTTCAAAGAAGATTTTTTACATTTTTACTATATACAAATAAGGAAAAACAGTGACTCCCTGGGGCGGGGCCAATTTTAACCAAAGGGCTTTTATTTGAACAAACTAGGTAGACACTCACTAGAATATTTTTCATGCTTAATATCTAAGCTCTAGCTATTAAGGTTTTTAAAAGAAGATTTTTTAAGTTTTTACTATATACAAATAAGGAAAACCTATGACCCCCAGGGCGGGACAATTTTGAACCGTGGGCATTTATTTGAACACACTTGGTAAAAACTAACTAGATGATGTTTCATGCCAAAAATTTAAGCTCTAGCTCTTTTGGTTTTCTAAAAGAAAATATTTAAGATTTTTCTTTCGGTTGCCATGGCAACCAGAATTCTGCTTGGAATTAAATTCCTTAAACAATTAAAGTTGGCTACCATAGGAAGATTCCTGTGAAGTTTGGATGAAATTGGCTAAGCGTTTTATGAGGATATGTCGTTTAAAGTAAAAGTTTACGGACGGACGTACATTGTGTGCTTACGAAATGGTACTTATGTGGCTTTTCCTTTGTTCTTTTTAGCCATTTTTAAACACACAACATGCACAAGGCTTAAAAAAGACATACAAGTAAAACCGGAATGAATAAGATCAAAGAGAATTTCCTGTTACCCATTTTCTCCAAGTCACACAAGTACCTCTGGGTTTGTAAGGACAGACGGACTGACGCCGGATGAAAAGCGATCACAAAAACTCACCATGTCACTTTGTGACAGGTGATAAGCTAACAAGAGGGCCAAAATGGCCCTAAAATCGGTCACCTGTTTATAGGCCCTTGGAGCCGGGCTAATTAAACACAGGGGCATTTTTTAACCAACTTAAAAGACAACCATTAGAAGATGTTTCATGATAAATATGTAAGCTCTAGCTCTTTTGGGTTTTAAAAGAAGATTTTTAAAGTTTTTACTATATTCATGTAAGGAAAAGCAATGACCCCTGGGGCGGGGCCAATTTTGATCTAATGCTTTATTGCACAAACTTGGTAGACACTCACCAGAAATGATTTCATGCCAAATATCTAAGCTCTGCCTCTTTGGGTTTTTTAAAAGAAGATTTTTAAGTTTTTACTATATACAAATAAAGAAAATCAACGACCCCCAGGGTGGGGCTAATTTTGACCCCAGGGATTTTATTTGAACAAACTTGATAGACACTAACTAGAAGATGTTTCATGCCAAATATTTAAGCTCTAGCTCTTTCGAACTTTTAAAAGAAGATTTTTAAGTTTTTACTATATACAGTTTAGGAAAATCAATGACCCTTGGGCGGGGCCAATTTTGACCTCAGAGATTTTATTTGAACAAACTTGGTAGACACTCATCAGACAATGTTTCATGCCAAATATTGTAGCTCTAGCTCTTTTGGTTTTTTAAAAGAAGATTTTTTTAAGGTTTTATTATATACATATAAGGAAAAGCAATGACCCAAGGGGCGGGGCAATTTTGACCCTAGGGATTTTATTTGAACAAACTTAATAGACACTCATCAGAAAATGTTTGATGCCAAATATTCTAGCTCTAGCTCTTTTTGGTTTTTTTAAAGAAGATTTTTTAAAGTTTTTATACTATATACATTTAAGGCAAAGCAATGACCCAGAGCTTTTATTTGAACAAACTTGATAGACACTCAATAGAAGATGTTTCATGCCAAATATCTAAGCTCTACCTCTTTGGATTTTTTAAAAGAAGATATTTTTTTTTTCGGTTGCCATTGCAACCAGAGTTCTGCATGGAATTAAATTCTTTGAACAATTTTTAAAGGTGACCAGCAAAGGACCATTCCTATGAATTTTGAATGAAATTGGCTCAGCGGTTTATGAGGAGATGTCATTTAAAATTTACGGACGAAGGACGGACCACGGACGGACGCCGGACGACAAGTGTTCACAAAAGCTCACAATGTCACTTTGTGACGTATGAGCTATTGACGATACAATGTATATTGAATAGCATATGATCTAATGATTTGTGCACCAGGAGTGATTTTGAAAGTCGTAAAATTGCTGTATGTATTTGCAAAGAAAACATTGCTTAACATATATAAGTGTCATGATGCAATATACCAATCGTGTACTTCAAAACAGAGAAAAAGAAACAGAATTCAAAAAGAACGCACAAAACGGCAAAATTGAAAATGTCGAGATTCGGTTTGACGGAGCACATGGACGGATAAAGATTGCTTTATGTAACATGATGATCTTGATTCAGGGGGGGGGTAGAAGTGGTCTTTACTGCAGATTTGACTGTATCATTTCAGTATCACCGGCTTTATTCAGATAACACCTCATACAAATGAATCTTTTAAGAATTTGTTCATCCATTTTGTTGAAAATTCGGTAACGAGGCATGATCGACAAATTTTTTTCTGCATCCGTTACCATGGTTACCATTCTATAGTTTCATATAATTATATATACTAATTTAGTTCAACTTAAAACGTTAATTCATAGTGATTTAAACATCAATACGCCCGACTATAATTTGGTGTCAGGACGTTAAGAAATACGTAATGTGGTTTTGGAATTTTCAGTTCACTGCATATAAAATAGGGTTTTCCCTTATATATTCTAATAATAATCCCCACGATCTTGAATTGTCTGTAACTGCCATTCTAAATGTAAAGTCTATGACAGTAAAAAAAAAACACAAAATAAAATAGAACAGAAACAGTATTGTGTTGTTTTTTTTTTTCATTCCATTCAGCCAAACATAAATAATTTATCATTAAACTCCATAATTAATATCCTAAATGGATAAAATATAAATAAGAAAGACTATGTAGGAGTGGCTACTACAGGTTCACTTTAATTTAACATTATATAAATATACATTCATACACATCGACGACACTTGGAAACTAGTGAGAAGTGTCTCTGCACTTAACAATAATAACATATGCTCATATAAAAGTCCCATGTCGTCGATCCGAACATTCCGAAAATTCAGGTTCCGTGTAATTCCAGGGCACTGTATGGAATTATGTCTTGACACACACAAATATATAACCTCAAAGTCAGAACCAAAAAACTCACTCAAACTTCCTTGCATCCATCCTTGCAACGTTATCAAAAGACAACAAAAAATTGTTTACTCTGAAAAAGACAAAACAAAGATAATTTCCATATTAGATAGACATTAATCAATACCGTTGATTAACCTTAAAGTATACATGTTTTAACATTATTCTGACATTACAAAGTTCAGCATAACATATACAATCTTAATGTAATCCCAAAACGAGGGAGGGGTGGGTGGGCGTCTGTGTGCAGTAAACCTATAGTACCTCGAATGGTCAAATACCCTTATGTATTGACCAGTCTTACGCATCGACAGCTGAAATACAGCTGCGCTGTCCACAGTGACCGAAAAAACATATTATAGTAAAGACCACTGATAAATAAATTTAAGAATTATACAAACATCTTAACAACATCTGCAACAATTTATGTTTCCACTAACAATAGCTTCATTACAACAAAAGAGACACAACATAAAACAATACATATATACAAAGGATCCTTGATAATAATAAAAAACGAGAGAAATAAATGTAATTGTATGAGCAATTCTTGTAACCAATGTATATTGTCATTGAATGCGTCTCCAATCAGCGTCGTTGATTAATTATTTATCACTGGAATTACAACAGGTTACATCACTGAGTCTATCTACTATATTAATATATCTTAGAAGTATAAATTTAATGACCAGTGTGACTCAGCATATGCCTTTTAATTAAGGGAATCACTTCGAGAATATGATTTGTCACATATTTCACACTTAGACATTTTATCGCCAGTGTGAATTGTCATATGTCTTTTAAGTTTACTGCTGTCCAAAAACATTTTTTCACATATTTCACATTTATGTCTCTTGATACCCATGTGAATGTTCATGTGCATGCTAAGTCCAGAATTCTGAGCAAATGATTTACCACATAGATCACATTTATATTGCTAAGTTCCAATGTGAATCTCCATATGTTTTCTGAGATCACAAATTTCATAAAAGTTTTTTTGACAAACCCCACATACATTGTTCTTTTTGCCAGTGTGAATTTTCAAATGACTTTTAAGATTACTTTTAAATCGGAATGACTTATCACAAACTCCACATGTGAAATTCTTCTCGTCTGCGTGTATTCGTAAATGGGTACTAAGGTGGTGTTTCAGAAGAAATGATTTTCTTACAAATTCCACATGTAAACTTTTTCTCACCAGTGTGATTTGCTGTGCTCATATGTTTTTTTTCAGCTTGCTTGCATAGAGAAATGTCCTAAAACAAATTTCACATCTATGAATCTTCTGACCGTCATGAATTGGAACATGTGCCTTTAGTTGACCTCGTTGGGTAAAAACTTTAGACCAGATTTCACATTTGTATTTCTTCTCACCAGTGTGGATTATCAAATGTGCTGTAAGGTTGCTTCTTTGGGTAAATGCTTTCTCACAAATTTCACATTTATGATTTTTCTCTCCACTGTGAATTGCCATATGCCTTTGAAGGTTACCTTTGAAATTAAATGATTTATAACATATTTCGCATGCAAAGTTCTTTACACCAGTGTGAATTGCCATGTGCCTTTGAAGATGAGACGGACTTAGAAATGCTTTGTCACAGTTATCACATTTATAATCCTTCTCACCAGTGTGAATGCGGATATGTTTTTTCAGTTCACTAAGGTAAGGAAATGATTTATCACATGTATCACATCTAAAATGTTTCTCACTGGTGTGAATCGCCATTCCCCAACGGGGAAATTTAGTGTGTATATTACCCGTCTGGCTCGGTAATATCAATTTTTTGCGGATGACAAATATCCAATCAAAAAGGGGGAAAAAATCTGGAAGGGTAATAAATATATTTTCTGTCTTGTATCCAATCTATATACTTATCCGCTTATAAGTCTGTTGAAATAAACATAAG
Source organism: Ruditapes philippinarum (assembly GCF_026571515.1). Classification (NCBI taxonomy): domain Eukaryota; kingdom Metazoa; phylum Mollusca; class Bivalvia; order Venerida; family Veneridae; genus Ruditapes; species Ruditapes philippinarum. The sequence continues at coordinate 90,063 of NW_026853197.1, forward strand.
CATTGTATAGCGTAGAATTGTTTATTTTTGAGTACCACATCCATCATTTCCAAAAGTAAAAACTTGACTAGACATGTATAAATGTATACAAAACCATGAATAGTACGTTTTACTATAAAGTCAAGTTTTTGTTTCTATACATAATGTTAGTATCAGCTTTATATATTAGGACACTTAATGATAAATTTTATCCGATATTCAAAAATGTGATTTACCGAAAAATATTGTAAAGAATTATACCTAGTTTCCCACACAATGCCGATGACTTTCTGGACTACGTAAACCTAGAATGTACTTTGAACATTTATTAGATGTACAGTCAAACCTGTGAACAAAGCTCAGACAATGTAAAGACTGAACATGGCTTTTATAGATAAGTTGTCTTTATCTTGAGGTAACAGTATTCTATTTAATCAACAAAGGTATGTGAAAGAGTTGTCTTTATGTACAGGATGATTTTTTTCGAAAATGGTCTTTACAGAAGGTTTGACTGTATCTTTTCAGTATCACTGGCTCTATCCATACCAAATATTTCCATATTCACCTCAAACAAATGAATTTTTTAAGAATTAACATCTAGTTTGTTGAAAAACCGGAAACGGCACATGGTCGAAAATATGATTCTGCATGTGTTACCATTCTTAAAGAAGATTAACTGGTTCTATTTTTCAATCGCATTTGTTGAAATCAACGAAAAAGCTTGTGACATTTTAAACAAATCATGGCCTTCGTTTTGTTAACATTTATTTTCATATACTATGTATAACAGTAACTCTAGACATTTGAAACCACACCACATATTTAGATAATATCAGCACGAGAATGAGACCGGTCAACGCAGAGAAAAACTTTTTATGCTCCCGCCATGTAATGGCCGTTGCATATAGTGTTACCCTGATCCGTCATTCCGTCCTTCCATCCTTCCGTCATTCTGTCATTCCGTCACCATCAGTTTCCGTTCATTATCTTAAGAACGGTTGCACACATTCAACTCAAATTTGACATATGGATATGTCATGAAAAAATACAGGTCAAGTTCGAATTTGGTCATGGTTCGATGATTTTTGGCAGAGTTATGCCCCTTTTACTTTGAAAATAATATGAATTTTCAGTTTCCGCTCATTATCTCCCCAACGGTACAACACATTCAACTCAAACTTGACATATGGATATGTCATGAAAAAATACAGGTCAAGTTCGAATTTGGTCATGGTTCGAAGATTTTTGGCAGAGTTATGCCCCTTTTACTTTGAAAACAATATGAAATTTTCAGTTTCCGTTCATTATCTCCCCAAAGGTACAACACATTCAACTCAAACTTGACATATGGATATGTCATGAAAAAATACAGGTCAAGTTTGAATTTGGTCATGGTTAGATGATTTTTGGCAGAGTTATGCCACTTTTACTTTGAAAACTTTAAAAGGTAAAGACTGAATAATTTCAGTGCCTTGAACATTGTATGAAAATGGTTTGTGTTAACATTGAAAAGTTTTATTAAATTAATGCACCATCTGAAATTTTGGCTGCATGCGGGGGCATCCGTGGCATGATGACACATTTCTAGTTTTCATTTATTTTATTTTAATAGATTTGTTTAAATCCTTTGCTTCCTCTTAGAAAACGTAAAACATAGAAAGTCGAGCGTTATCCCGCTCGGAGGTTGCTCTTGTAATAATTTCATAAATATAATACTTATTTAGTTAAAGCTAAAAGTTTCTTCGTGATTTATACATCAATACGTCTGACTAGGATTTGATATCAGAATGTTAAGAATACATAATTGTGGTTTTGGTATTTTCAGTTCACTGCATATAAAATAACGTTTTCTTTTATATATTCTGATGACTATCCCGACCAAACCTGTATTGTCTGTAAAAGTCATTTTTAATCTAAAGTCTATGACAACACAAAATAAAATAGAACAGAAACAGTATTACGATTTTTACAAACGACAACATTTGCCACACATTTTATTTACAAAACAATAGCTTCATGACAACAACAGAGACACAACATAAACAATAAATATGATTCATGATAATAATAAAAGAAAAAAATGAGAGAAAAAAAGTATATCTGATTATGCCAGTATATAATCAAAGGGCTGCAAGCTCTGTGGTATTTTCTGATCCCTGGAATCTAAATCGTACTGTATATCTGTATGTTTGCCTGTATAAGTTTATTTTTATGTACTATAAGTCATCTTGCAGGGCACATACGGAATTTTGCATAACTAGAGTTGCATCAAAAATAATTTATGTTCATTTTTTATGATAGCCACACTTTATCCTTGCATATCGTGTCTATTTCCTTAACAAAGACACACAAAAAAAAAAAGAAATAAAAAAATGTTGACTCGACTGGAATTCGAACTCCGGACCTCTCACACTCTAAACGAGCGCGTTACCACTGCGCTACAGAGAAGTTGTATAATCATCTACTGAATAAAATCAAGTCATTCTAAATTTAGAATTTCCATTGCATTTCGGGTTAGGGTATTTTCGAGGTATTTTGTTCAGGGTAAACCTGTTGTTTAAAATTGAAGTAAATAATTTAGCAAAAATCTTCTCGCCCAAACAGTCCACTATGTAGAAACTATATATTCAACTACTCGGCAGTCAGATTTATTTGTGTAGTATTCGGTAGAATCTAATCGACATCGCTAAAATAGCATTTTCATTGATTAAAAACATATTCATCCGCTTAATTTGTGAGTTTGCATTTATTGACAACTCTATAAGCCAACGCTACTTTAAAAGTTTGAAGGTGTATTAATTTGTTTGACACATGTAATAAAAAATTGTTCTTTCTTTTAAATTGCTGGTTTTTAAGCAGTTTTGAGTGAGAACTAATTTGCGTTGTTAGGACTGTTAGGAAATTTTGTGTTAGACCGTGGATGTTAGCTATGTATTATCTGATTTGCGATCACAAAATACAAAAACCGGTACAGGACTACTTACGAGTAACCAATGTATATTGTCATTAAATGCGACTGCAATCAGTGTCGTTGATTATTTATTTATCACTGGAATTACAATTATAGGTTACATCTCTAAGTTTATCTACTATATTACCATATTTGAGAAGTATAATTTCAATGACCAGTGTGACTCAGCATATGCGTTTTAAGGGAATCACTTCGAGAATATGATTTGTCACATATTTCACACATATACCTATTATCGCCAGTGTGAATGGCCATATGTCTTTTAAAAGCACTGCTTTGCAAAAACATTTTTTCACATATTTCACATTTATATCTCTTGATACCCATGTGAATGGTCATGTGCATGCTAAGTCCAGAATTCTGAGCAAATGATTTACCACATAGATCACATTTATATTGCTTAGTTCCAATGTGAATCTCCATATGTTTTCTGAGATCACAAATTCCATAAAAGGCTTTTTGACAAACCCCACATACATTGTTCTTTCTGCCAGTGTGAATTTTCAAATGACTTTTAAGATTACTTTTAAATCGGAATGACTTATCACAAACTCCACATGTGAAATTCTTCTCGTCTGTGTGTATTCGTAAATGGGTACTAAGGTGGTGTTTCAGAAGAAATGATTTTTCACAAATTCCACATGTAAACTTTTTCTCACCAGTGTGATTTGCTGTGCTCATATGTTTTTTCAGCTTGCTTGCATAGAGAAATGTTCTAAAACAAATTTCACACCTATGGATCATCTGACCGTCATGAACTGGAACATGTGCCTTGAGTTGACCTCGTTGGGTAAACACTTTAGAACAGATTTCACATTTGTATTTCTTCTCACCAGTGTGGATTATCAAATGTGCTGTAAGGTTGCTTCTTTGGGAAAATGCTTTCTCACAAATTTCACATTTATAGTTTTTCTCTCCACTGTGAATTGCCATATGCCTTTGAAGGTTACATTTGAAATTAAATGATTTATAACATATTTCGCATGCAAAATTCTTTACACCAGTGTGAATTGCCATGTGCATTTGAAGATGAGACGGACTTAGAAATGTTAATTTTGTCACAGTTATCACATTTATAATCCTTCTCACCAGTGTGAATGCGGATATGTTTTTTCAGTTCACTAAGGTAAGAATATGATTCATCACATGTATCACATCTAAAATGTTTCTCACTGGTGTGAATCACCATGTGTGTTTTAAGTTAACTGTCATTATAGAGAAAAGCTTATCACAAATTGCACATCAGATTCTACAGTTCTCTTCTCCGGTAATGCTCATCATTTGAATTTTCTGTTTCAATATACTAAATTTCCTTACCCGCTTTCTTGCACTCCCTACACATTTCTGCTTTACGATCAATTTCCTGTATTAAGAAAGAAAAAACATTAACCTAATTTCAAATACAAAATGTGTAACTGATCACTTTTAGAATAGTTCTTATTTATTATTATTACATTTTATTTCCCATTTTCATATATTTTTAACATAATAGATAAAATACATATAAATATAGTGTATATGCAATCACAATCATTAAATAATATAAAATAATTTAACATAGTAAATATAAGTCATGGTTTAAACATAGATTAAGCACATACATTTATGACAGGCATCATAATATATTTATACATATTTACATTATTAAATACAAAAATACACGTGACTATTTTGTAACAAAAATACTGTGACATATTTTTTTATATAATTTATTGTTTAGAATTCCATTTAAAATTAATGCTTTAACGAAACAAAAACAAACAAAAAAACTAAAAATGGATTAACATCTTTAGTACCCTTATTGTTTGATCAAATATATTTCAGTTAGTTTCTCTGACTTTTTTTAAAAAAACATCAATAGTTGTAAATGTAACAAACGTCATATGTATAATTCTCACATCAAATACAAATTACACTCCCGTGTTTTTTTTACTGGTGCAAGTAAATCAAAGGGGAGTTACTCTGTAAACAAGTTCGTAAGTATCATACTGCACTAAACAATTAATTACTTTAAATCTTTATTGCAAACTTTCGAAAGTCGAAAATCATAACAAATTTAATAATATTTCATAGCACAATTCTCTTACAAATTATGTTTTACACTTTTCAAGTAATTGGATAAAGTTGCCAATCTGTAGATAGATATAAATCCTTAAAGAAAATCAGCAAATATTCAATTAATAATAATCAAATATGAGCTAATAAATAAAACCGTAACTGATCGATTCTAAACACGTAAATCTTAAGAAAACTTACCTAATATTCTGTTTTCATCTGAATATTGCAGTTGTAAAATAGCTCTTTTTATTTATTTTCATTACATATTTTAGCGCAAATATTCAAGACTCGCCATGATGCAGCTTTGTATATCTTACATCAAGTACGTTTGTATCATGTGATATTTCCACTGCATAAGGCTGACTTTTTATACAATAACAGACTTGTAATTATCTGATTTAAATGAAATTGTTTCCGGTTAAAGTATTGAAATTGTGCTTTTGTAACATACGAGTAGATTCTCTAAATGGATAACACTTAATTAAAAGAATATTTGACACCCGGAAGTTATCAGATACATGTATAATTATAGCTGATAATTAGATTTCTATAATTTTTTTTTCATACACACCCTAAGAGATAGCATATAAGATAATGATCAATATGATAATTGTATGTAATTAACAATTACACATTTAACTGATGATCTTAATTGTTTTAAAGCAACATGCCTCCAGATGTCATGCTAATTTTCATGAAAATTTTGAAAACGAATATTTTATAGTAAAATATAACGAAGTGCACAAAAAAATAATTTACACATTACAAACGGCATTAAAAATCTACCTCAATTAACAGAACGATGTTAAAATATGATGTTAAAATATGCAAAATTAGCCCTTAATGCGAAAGTCTTTAATTCCACATTGAACATGAAGTTTTGTGAAGTGAATAAAGAAAATAATTGACGCATTGCAATAATAATAACAACAACAATCACTTTTATTTTCCAGTTAGTTTTAGAACGGTAACAACATGGCAAATAGACAATATACGTTTCAAATAATATGTGGGTTAAACATAGATCTAAGTATCATTGTTTTCATTGGGACAGTAACAAAGATTCATTTGAGAAAAGATGGTCTCGTTGCTATGAGATAGACAATAATGGAAAATTACCGTGATATATTTTATATTAGCACTTTTATTGAATTAGGCAATGATGGAAATTACTGTCAGCACAGTCGGAATATTTTTTTACTATAATCTATAAATATATGTTTATTTTTAAAGTGCAAATGGAGATTATCATCCAAGTAAATACCAAAATGAGGTCAAAATAAACATATGCAAAAATATTCCTTACAGCGTTAGTAACGCAGAAGAAATATGGTTAGTAACATTGCAAAATCAGTCATTAATCGCACATATCATGTAACTTATTAATTTAAATCTGAAATACTTTTTACTTTTCTTACAATCTTAGTACATTTTTCTCAATTTTGATTTTCTTAAAATATTTTGGCTCATTTGGAGGCATGTAGCTTTGACAATCTTAATACATTATGTACATTTTTCTCACGTTTGGTTTTTTTTTTCAGCCTTAATGTCGCCAGCTTGTTTGGACGTATCCGTCTGGAAATTGAATTAATTGTACCAGCAGGCATTAGAAAGTCCACGTGCATTGGCAATATACATGTAGTTGGTAAACGGACAGGTATTATTGGAGCATTTGTCGCTTTTTATTTACTTACATTGCCATTGCTTACGGATAGTTATTGAGTGTTCTTCTAATTTAAAAAAAAATGTTTGTGAGCAGAAACTAGCAATTTAGATTATGTTGTCACATATATTTTCCCTCTTGTATGCAATAAATTTACTTATTCCGTTTATTAGTGTGATTAAATAAAATTTAGCATTGAAAAGCGGAGAGTTATTTATTTCTGCGTACCATAACTGCAAATAATTATCCATCATGAACCCGACTAGACATGTATAAACGCGTATACGGAACCATGCATAGTTTAACATGTAAAGTCCAGTTTTTGTTTCTATACTTAATGTTGGTATCCCCGTCATATTTTAGGACACTAAATGATAAATTTTATTCAGTATTGAAAATTGTGATTTTTGAAATATGTCTAAGAAAAATTGTACCAAGCTCTCCATACAATGCAGATGAGTTTATGGATAAACGTAAACTTAATTGTACCTTGAAAATTTGTTAGATGTACAGTCAAACCTGTGAACAAAGGTCAACCAAATTATAAAATAAGTATGACCTTTATATGTAAGTGATCTTTATCTGGAAGTAAAACTAGCATATTTAATCAACATAGGTATGTGAAAGAGTACATAATTGTGGTTTTGGTATTTTCAGTTTACTGCATATAAAATAACGTTTTCTTTTAAATATTCTAATGTTTATCCCCACCAAACCTGTATTGTCTGTAAATGTCATTTTTAATGTAAAGTCTATGACAGTAAAAACACAAAATAAAATAGAACAGAAACAGTATAAAGATTTTTACAAACGCAACATTTGCCACACATTTTGTTTACAAATCAATAGCTTCATGACAACAACAGAGACACAACATAAACAATACATATATACAAATGATTCATGATAATAATAAAAGAAAAAAATGAGAGAAAAAAGTATATCAGATTATGCCAGAATATAAATACCGGTACAGGACTACTTACGAGTAATTCTTGTAACCAATGTAAATTGTCATTGAATGCGACTCCAATCAGTGTCGTTGATCATTTACATCACTGAGTTAATCTACTTTATTACTATATATGATAAGTATAACTTCAATGACCAGTGTGACTCAGCATATGCCTTTTAAGGGAATCACTTCGAGAATATGATTTATCACATATTTCACACTTAGACATTTTATCACCAGTGTGAATGGTCATATGTCTTTTAAGTTTACTGCTCTCCAAAAACATTTTATCACATATTTCACATTTATGTCTCTTGATACCCATGTGAATGGTCATGTGCTTGCGAAGTCCAGAATTCTGAGCAAATGATTTACCACAAAGATCACATTTATATTGCTTAGTTCCAATGTGAATCTCAATATGTTTTCTGAGATCACCAATTTCGTAAAAGGTTTTTTGACAAACCCCACATACATTGTTCTTTTTGCCAGTGTGAATTTTCAAATGACTTTTAAGATTACTTTTAAATCGGAATGACTTATCACAAACTCCACAAGTGAAATTCTTCTCGCCTGTGTGTATTCGTAAATGGGTACTAAGGTGGTGTTTCAGAAGAAATGATTTTTCACAAATTCCACATGTAAACTTTTTGTCACCAGTGTGATTTGCAGTGCTTATATGTTTTTGCAGTCTGCTTGCATATGGGAATGTTCTAAAACAAATTTCACATTTATGAATCTTCTGACCGGCATGTGTTGGAATATGTGCCTTGAGTTGACCTCGTTGGGTAAATAATTTAGAACAAATTTCACATTTGTATTTCTTCTCACCTGTGTGGATTATCAAATGCACTGTAAGGTAGTCTCTATGGGCAAATGCTTTATCACAAATTTCACATTTATGTTTTTTCTCGCCACTGTGAATTATCAGCATATGCCTTTTTAGATTACTTTTGATACTAAAAGATTTATCACATATTTCGCATGCAAAGTTCTTTACACCATTGTGAATTGACATGTGCCTTTGAAGATAAGACGGACTAAGAAATGTTTTGTCACAATTAATACATTTATAATCCTTCTCAGCAGTGTGCATGCGGATATGTCTTTTCAGTTCACTAAGGTAAGGAAATGTTTTATCACATGTATCACATCTAAAATGTTTCTCACTGGTGTGAATCGCCATGTGTGTTTTAAGTTGACTGTCGTTAGAGAAAAGCTTATCACAAATTTTACATCTACAGTTCTCCTCTCCGATTATGCTCATCATTTCTGTTTCAATATACTATTTCCTTACCCGCTTTCTTGCACTCCCTACACATTTCTGCATTACGATCAATTTCCTGTATTAAGAAAGAAAAACATTAATCTAATTTCAAATACATGTACAAAATGTGTAACTGATCACTTTTAGAAAAGTTCTTATTCACGGTAGGGAATCACGTGACTTTTACGGTTACGCGTACAGACAATATGGCGGCCTAAAAACCTCGCTTCACATGTGTTTTTCAGGTTATTCTTTATTATATCCCTTTTACTTACATACGAGACCTGTTGCAGCCTACGCGGAATAAAGAATTGTTGCCGCCTATACCTTAGTTTCCACCCCTGTGCTCATAGCTTTTACAAACACTCAAACATTCAACAGAAATTTTCAATGTGAACAATTATATTTCGGGTAACATTCACGCAAAATTTGTATTTTTTATGAATTTGATTAAACTACGTCAGTTAGCAAAGAGAAAATGTTCATATAATTTCTTTATTTGAAAATGTAAATATTAGGCATGTTAAATATTGACAGGTCATTTTCTATTCCATTACACGAGAGAAAAATGATTTGGGTAACTCCCACGCATACTTTTATTGTTGATAACTCCCACGCAATATTTTATGTGCAGGCAATATCTATGCAGGTTATAGCCTAGATATTGATTGAAAAAAATCATGATTGATGCATTTAGCATCAAACTTTCATAGAATTTTGAATAATATTAAAAATACCGCCAATAGGTTCTTGATAAAAGTATCCCAGCAGACACATCAACGGTGAACAACGTTGAAGTATGGTCAGATTTCAACGTTGAAATAACGTTAGATTTATGTTCGAATTTGAAAGTTTAAAAAAACGTTGAAGTTCAACGTTGGCACAACGTTGAAGTTTCAATGTCATTTCAACATACTTTAATTCTAATATAAAGCAAAGTACTGTAACAGAGTTGAACAAAAAAATCAAGACACTTTTAAATACTTCAGCTATTTTATTTCAAAACAGTTTACTACAGTTCAAGTGTAGCTTAAATTCAAACGATTTAAGAAGTCCTTTTAGTTTAACAATTAAGCTACAATCTGTTCCAATCTACCACTAGTACTTCTTCTAGAGCTCTCTGGGTATGTCTCAAGTGTTTCATGATGGTGTTTGAATACTTCTACTGCTTCTGCAAATAAAATAAGAAGTTACTAGTTGACTACTAGTTGACTTGGTCAATCTCAAATTATATATAATTAATCAACTTAGTGATTTGTTTTATCTTAAAATGCTTATCTTTTCGTAATAAAAAAGCATAGAAATTAAGATACAGCTGAAGTTTCATATTGACAGTAAATTATGTACAAAAAACAACAAAAACTTTTTAAAAAGAAGCTATTTAAGTCTGACCTATGATTGGTAAGAAAAACTGCTCCCATCAGTTACGTCAGCATTTTCACAAGAACAGTCCTTTCCATGTTAAATTTATGGTATAGAAGCTACAGCTGTAATACTCTTAATTTCAGCCAGGACCAGGATCTAGAATATAAAATAGACTTATTATTCCCTATAAATTCATGGCAATTAAACTTAAAATTTAACACTCATCTTTATTATTTAACCTCAAACAGTTTAATCAATATTTGTTTTGATAATGCAATGGATTTAATGTATTTTTCAAACTTATTCACATTTAATTTTACTATCACTAAGATATAAAATGAATACAGCTAAATTGACGAATCGTCTTGGGACGTAAATTATATGGGGCGAACAACACTTCATCTACTTATAGGTTACAATAATATGAAAAATAAATTTCAAAAAGGCATGGCTTGTAAAATCATAAATTGCCAAGGACACCAATAACTTCGCGTAAGGCCTACCAAACCCAAATCATTCAATTAGGTCGCGTTTTGATACAAAAGTCTAAAATATTAGAAGGAGGTTTTGTATTTCTGTTTTTATAAGTAAAATTACAGTTGTCATTTTTATAGTTTGCAGATATTGAAGGTTCCAGCTCGGTTATTGTTTGTGACAAATGTGGAAAATATTTCATTTACGGATAGGTCTCAATTAATGTTCACATAAACAGTCCACTCGGCACAGGACCTTATAATGTTGTGGTAAAACATTTTATAGCCCAGCAAATCGGAAACGTTACGGGTTTTACTGTTGATATTTAGGTGACATTCAAACATAAGTCCTCTATATTTTATTACCTAGTTTGTAAAATAAAAGACCCATTCTAATATTCTTTAGGTTTTATTTTTTTATGCTTTAGATTAAAAAAAACACAACATAATAATGTTAAATACAGATACTAATTTGAAAAAAAGTTGGTTACATAAAAGACTAAGTGATATTTAATGACTTGAATGTCTTTAAAATCTTAATATAACGAATAACATAAAATGCCATACCTGTCACGTTTCGACTTGCCACAACATTTACAAGGTCCTGTGCCCAGTAGCCAGTTTATGTGGTCATTAAGACAAATGTTGTCCAACATTATCCACATGTAAACAATATCCGAGCTGGAACCGTCCATATCTGCAAACTATGAAAATTGACAACTGTAATTGTGCTTAAACTGAAATCGACCTCCTTCTTATATTTGAGACTTGTATTTTAATTTCTGCGATAAATTCATCTATATCAAAACTTCATTTAATATATTTACGTGAGTATGTATTCTGCTATCCATAGAGGCTTCATTCTATCCATGACCTTTTGGCGGTATTTTTAATATTATTCAAAATTCTTTGAACGTTTAAGGCTAAATGCATCAATCATGATTTTGTCCAATCAATATCTAGGCTATAACCTGCATAGATATTGCTTACCCATAAAATATTGCGTGGGAGTTATCAACAATAAAAGTATGCGTGGGAGTTACCCAAATCATTTTTCTCTCATTAATTGGAATAGAAAATGACCAGTCAACATTTAACATGCCTAATATTTACATTTTCAAATAAAGAAATTATATGAACATTTTCTCATTGCTAACTCGACGTAGTTTAATCAAATTCATAAAAAATACAAATTTTGCGTGAATGTTACCCGAAATATAATTGTTCACATTGAAAATTTCTTTTGAATATTTGAGTGTTTGTGAAAGCTATGAGCACAGGGGTGGAAACTAAGGTATAGGCGGCAACAATTCTTTATTCCGCGTAGGCTGCAACAGGTCTCGTATGTAAGTAAAAGGGATATAATAAAGAATTACCTGAAAAACACATGTGAAGCGAGGTTTTTAGGCCGCCATATTGTCTGTACGCGTAACCGTAAAAGTCACGTGATTCCCTACCGTGTTATTTATTATTATTACATTTTATTTCCCATTTTCATATATTTTTAACACAATAGAAAAAATACATATAAATATAGTGTATATGCAATCACAATCATTAACTGTTATAAAATAATTAAACATAGTAAATGTAAGTCATGGTTTAAACATAGATTATGGCAGGCATCATAATATAATTATACATATTTACATTATTAAATACAAAAATACACGTGATTATTTTGTAACAAAAATACTGTGAGATATTTTTATATAATCTATTGTTTAAAATTCCATTTAAAATTAATGCTTTAACGAAACGAAAACAAAAATACTAAAAATGGATCAACATCTTAAGTACAGTACCCTTATTGTTTGATCTATCAAAATTTGTGAAATATATTTCAGTTAGTTTCTCTGACTTTTTTTCTCCGTTTAAAAAAAAAAAACATTAATAGTTGTACAATGTAACAAACGTCGTATGTATAATTCTCACATCAAATACAAATTACACTCCTCGCTTTTTGCGACGGACGCGCCCTCAGGCGCGTTCAGAGCTAAGACATCTACACATGGGATTTCGTCTGCTACAATCGCGAAAAGTGTCCTCAACCAATTAACAGCCCAAGAAATAGTACATGAATTTTATCCTTAAAAACTCCGATACTTTGTCGGGATATCTTAAAATCTTCCATATTTAGCCTTTTCGATTTCAATATTAGTTATCCAAGTTAAAATATAAACGTAAATGATTGATAAAAACGTTGTAGTCCCGTAGTATTATTGCGCAATATGCAAATTACTGCCGAAACCATTTACCGCTGTCGAAAAAGTAGGACAGCAAATTATACTATAATAAAGGTGTAAGCTCTGAGTTCCAAGAAATTATTAGTAGGAAATAAATATTTCTACATTATACGAAACATTATTATTAACAAATCAAAAGTTTTTCGTGACTCTAGAATAACTCGCGCATTAATAAAAGAAGAACTAATTTCGTGACTCATACCGCGGGTTTAGCTGAATATTCAGCAGTTATTAATAAATTAGATACAGTACAATGGTTAGTATAAATATCTATTTTTGAAAATGCATGTAACAAGAGGGTTTTTCAACACTTTACCACCATGTAGTCTTTCATTGTAATCTTTATTGAAGGAAGTTATAATATCAGTTCTACTTCCGATTCTTGTGGTTTGTTTACATATTTTTCTAGGTCACGATATGAGTTAACCTTCGCTATTCTAAAAATAGATTCTGCTGCACCTGTGCTGATTTTCGGACAGGCGATTAGTGCATGTAATAAACCAGCGGATACTTACTTTGTTTACATGCCATGCAATACTTTTTTTAAAAATTCTATACAATCGTAAGAAGCAAGAAGCAAACAAGTTGATTGTTTGCTTGTTTGTTTCATTTTACGCCTTTTTCCAACAGTATTTCAGTCATATAGGCGGGTAGTTTCCTAACCATCGTTCCTGGAGAGTTACACCAGTACTAGACTACCTTCCTCCGCGCTAAACTACCAAAGCATCTCCCGGGGATCGAACCCACGCCAGAGAGGTAACTTGATTAGAAGTCATCGACTCTAACCCCTCGACCACGGAGGCGGCTGCAAACAAGTTGAAAATGGAATTTAGTGTGAACATGAAAAAACAACTAAACACCGTAGTGCTTAAGTGACATTTAAATTAAAATAAAAACGATGTGCTCTAGCTGGCCCTTGTAAATAAAAAAAATCTTAAAAAATACACTATTAATTGCTGATGATTTTAACCAAAAATATTTTTAATGAGACATATCCAAGAGAAATAAAAATACAAATGACTTATATTTTATTGTCTTTATGTCCACTATGTTATAACACAAAGCAATTCTAAATAACATTCTCACATGTATAATATATTATGCTTGAAGATTATTTGCATGGTTTTATTTTAGAAATATTTCGTTGACAGTTTTTTTTCTATTTACATATCATTTCTTGGAATAAATCGATAAGAACACTGATTTGCAAGTTTGACCAGAGTTTTTAGGCATAAATTTCATTCTGTATTTAAATGCTTGAAAGTAAAAAGTCTGAATTATATCAGATTGGGACACAAAATATATAGCTCTAAAAATCTCGAACTTGTATGGAACAAATTTTCTCTGTTATATATTTTGTGTTTTATTTTTTTTTTTTTTTTTTTTTCTAAAAAAAAAAGCCTAATGTCTCTCCGGTTGCATGTCCGTCGCATTCAGTGCTGCAGCACTTTCATTTTACTGGAGCAAGGTAATCAAAGGGGAGTTACTCTGTAAACAAGTTCGTAAGTATCATACTGCACTAAACAATTAATACATTTAATCTTTATTGCAAACTTTCGAAAGTCGAAAATCATAACAAATTCAATAATATTTCATAGCACAATTCTCTTACAAATTATGCTTTACACTTTTCAGGTAATTGGATAAAGTTGCCAATATGTAGATAGATAGATATCCTTAAAGAAATCAGCAAATATTCAATTAATAAGAATCAAATATGAGCTAATAAATAAAACCGTAACTGATCGATTCTAAACACGTAAATCTTAAGAAAACTTACCTAATATTCTGTTTTCATCTGAACATTTGCAGTTGTAAGATAGATCATTTTATTTATTTTCATTACATATTTTAGCGCAAATATTCAAGCTAGACTCCTCAATGATGTAGCTTTGTATATCTTACATCAAGTACGTTTGTATCATGTCATATTTCCACTGGATAAGGCTGTCTTTTTATACAATAACAGACTTGTAATTATCTGCTTTAAATGAAATTGTTTCCGGTTAAAGTATTGAAATTGTGCTTTTGTAGCATACGAGTAGATTCTCTAAATGGATAACACATAATCAAAAGAATATTTGACACCCGGAAGTTATCAGACACATGTATATAATTAACTGATAATTGAGTTCTATATATATTTTTTCATACACACCCTAAGAGATAGCATATAAGATAATGATCAATATGATAATTGTATGTAATTAACAATTACACATTTAACTGATGATCTTAATTGTTTTAAAGCAACATGCCTCCAGATGTCATGCTAATTTTCATGAACATTTCGAAAACGAATTTTTTATAGTAAAATATAACGAAGGTATAGATATTTTAGACAAACTTTTAGAAATATTGTTCAACATATTTTAAATGGGTTGTTTTCCCAAATCATGGTCACAGGGAGTTGTTATACCTGTTTTTAAAAAAGGCGATTCTAGTGAACCTACTAATTATAGAGGTATAACACTAATCAGCTGTTTTGCAAAATTATTTACTGTTGTTATTAACGAGCGTTTAAAAAAGTGGGCTGATACTAATGATATACTCACTGATGCACAATTTGGTTTTAAATGTTACTATAGCACAGTAGACGCTATATTTCTCCTTCATGTTTTTATAGAACGACAATTAAAACAAAAAAAAAGAAATAATATTGCTGTTTTGTTGATCTTATGAAATGCTTTGATTCTAGTTACAGAAATGCTTTATGGGTAAAACTGATAAAACATGGTGTAAATGGACGCTTATTTTGTGTAATAAGGTCTCTGTATGAAGATGTTACATTATGTGTACGTAATATGGATTCATTGTCTGCTTTTTCAAATGTGATGTTGGATTACTGCAAGGGGAGATAATTTCTCCGATACTTTTCTCATTATTTGTAAATGATATTGAGTTGTTTTTACAAAAAAATGATAGTTAATAAAACGAATGTTCTTGTTTTTAAAAAAGGTGGAATGGCCAATGTAAATAATTGACGCATTGCAATAATAATAACAACAACAATCACTTTTATTTTCCAGTTAGTTTTAGAACGGTAATAACATGACATATATAGATAATATACGTTTCAAATAGTATGTGAGTTAAACATAGATCTAAGTATCATTGTTTTCATTGGGACAGTAACAAAGCTTTATATGAGAAAACATGGTCTCGTGGCTATGAGTTAGACAATAATGGAAAATTACCGTGATATATTTTATATTAGCATTTTTATTGAGTTAGGCCTACAATGATGGAAATTACTGTCAGCACAGTCGGACTATTCTTTTACTATAATCTATAAATATATATTTATTTTTAAAGTGCAAATGGAGATTATCATCCAAGTAAATACCAAAAGGAGGCCAAAATAAACATATGCAAAAATATTCCTTACAGCGTTAGTAACGCAGAAGAAATGTGGTTAGTAACATTGCAAAATCAGTCATTAATCGCAACATATCATGTAAATCTGAAATACTTTTTACTTTTCTTACAATCTTAGTACATTTTTTCTCAATTTTGATTTTCTTAAGATATTTTGAATCATTTGGAGGCATGTAGCTTTGACAATCTTAATACATTTTGTACATTTTTCTCACGTTTGGTTTTTTCTTTAGCATTAATGTCGCCAGCTTGTTTGGACGTATCCGTCTGGAAATTGAATTAATTGTATCAGCAGGCACTAGAAAGTCCACCTGCATTGGCAATATACTTGTAGTTGGTAAACGGACAGGTATTGTTGGAGCATTTGTCGTTTTTTATTTACTTCCGTTGACGTTACTTACGGACAGTTATTGAATGTTCTTCTAATTTAAAAAAAAAAACGTTTGTGAGCAGAAACTAGGAATTTAGATTATGTTGTCACATATATTTTGACTCTTGTATGCAATAAATATAATTATTCCGCTTATTAGTGTGATTAAATATACTTTAATTAGCATTGTAAAGCGGAGAGTTATTTATTTCTAGGTACCATAACTGCAAATAATTATCCATCATGAACCCGACTAGACATGTATAAACGTATACGAAACCATGCATAGTTTAACATGTAAAGTCCAGTTTTTGTTTCTATGCTTAATGTTGGTATCCCCGTCATATTTAGGACACTTAATGATAAATTTTCTCCAATATTCAAAATTGTGATTTTTGAAATATGTCTAAAAATAATTATACCAAGCTCCCCATACAATGCAGATGAGTTTATGGATTAACGAAAACTAAATTGTACCTTGAATATTTGTTAGATGTACAGTCAAACCTGTGAACAAAATTGTGATTTTTGAAATATATTCAAAAGAACTTAGCACCCCATACAATGCACAGTGTCTATTCTAGCATTTGAAAAACAGGGGGGATTTTTTTTTTTCGAAAAGTCAGAATTTACATTTGTTGATTTTTCCCCTTCTTTCTCTGCCTCTGCCTCTGGAAAAGTAGGAGGGGGGGGGTTCTCAAAAATAGGGATGAATCCCCCATCGCCCCTTATAGAATAGACACTGAGTGCAGATGAGTTTATGGTTTAACGTAAACTTAATTGTACCTCGAAAATGTATTAGGTGTACAGTCAAACTTGTGAGCAAAGGTCAACCAAATTATAAAATGAACATGACCTTTATAATGTAAGTGATCTTTATCTGGAGGTAAAACTAGCATATTTAATCAACATAGGTATGTGAAAGAGTGGTCTTTATGTTCAGGATGATCTTGATTCCTTCAGCTTTAATGTCGCCAGCTTGTTTGGACTTATCCGTCTAGAAAGTGAATTACTTGTATCAACAGACATTAGAAAGTACAAGTGCATTGGCAGTAGAGTAGGTTAACGGACATGTAATAAATTTGAACATTTCTCGCTTTTTATTTATTTACATAGCCGTTGCTAATTATAAGGCATAGTGCTTGAGTGTTCTCCTAATTTCAATACAAATGTTTGTGAGCAGAAACTGGGAATTTTGATAGTGTTGTCAACTTGTCACATTATATGTTATTTTGGTTTTGGAGTGATATATGTGGATATATCATGTATATTTCCTGTCAAGATTTTATATCACCCGAGCCGTAAGGCTCGGTGATATTTTATCTTGGCAGGTTATTATAACTTATATCCTGTTTCTCGTATTCTCGGGGGTTATGTATATATAAGGACTAAACTTGGTTGCATAATATTTAAAAAACATTTTGTTACAGTATTTTTAGCCTGATACACAGAGAAATACCTTATAAACAAAATATAAAGAAAGAAAGATCGTAACTGTAAGCAAAACTAAACATATTTCTGCTTGTATATACTGACCTTCACCCTCTATGTGAAGCAGGTGCTTTCTCGTATTCTCGTGGAATTTGATTGGTTGTTAAGGCTGGTCGCTATATGATGATTTTATTCTACATACCAGTTCAAATCATTAGTGCAACTCCTAATTAAGTGTTAAATGACCTAAATCTGTAATTTTATTGTGTTTTAATAGCAGCTTGGCAGGCCATATCAAACTTTTAGGATCATATTGACGCCTCTTTGGTACCAACTGATTTTGATTGTTCCAAAAATAGTTTGAACTCAATTTAGTGTTGTAATTTACATAATCTCTCTAATATATATTAAGTTTACGTTTATTTATTAGTTACTTATTAGTTATATGAGCATAAAACAATAATTACTACTGTTTTCCATTGCAGTTGTCAAAAATGAAATGTGTTTAGGACAAACAATGTTTCATTATTGGTTTCTAATTGGAGTTCATATCTTTTTTATACTATCTATTCGTGGAACAAATATTTTGAGCTGTATTGTATAAATAGTAGTGTGAGACCGTCATTTGATGCGTCTTGCGTCAGAGACCCGCTGCAGGTTTCTGCAACATGGAAAAATCTAGAAAAGTGATGATTTTTTGGGGGGGGGGAATTGATAAATTTAATGTTTATTCTCTGGATTTTACGATGATTTCCACAGTTATTTTGGTTTTTTTTTCTGTTTTTGTCGCATTTCTTTTATTTTTTTAATGGAGAGGAAAATGCTCTGCTAAATAGACATGTTTTCGGATATCGACGGAAGTCGCGAGCGTCGCTTGCATCCGTTTTAATTATTCCACGAGAATACGAGAAACCCCGAGAATACGAGAAACAGGGATATATCCACATAATTATATCACTCCAAAACCAAAATAATAATTTTATTACCCTTCCCCTGCCGAGTTAAGACGATTTTAATATAAATCATTGCTACTTCAAATGAAACGTCGAAATAAGATTCCTTTTAGGGTACCCCTTCTCCAAAACATGACGTCACATAAATACATGACGTATTTCTTTCGAAACTAACGAATGTAAACAAGAGAAAAGGAGTAGTCTGTTGAACGCACTTTTTTGGAATTAATTTCAAGCTTTCACAAGGTCATACTGATGAGAATATGTATCATTTCTCTATTTTGGTAAATATTTATCATTTGACAGTGAAAAGGTGCTTGTAAATCGGAATTTACATCGCGTAAAATCAACCCGTACGCGCATCGCTACAGCGCATGTTGTTTACAATGTAGGGTACCCAACGGGGAAATTTAGTGTATATATTACCCGCCTGGCTCGGTAATATCAATTTCTTTCGGATGACCAATATCCAATCAAAAAGTAGGAAAAAATCTGGAAGGGTAATAAATATATTTTCTGTCTTGTATCCAATCTATATACTTATCCGCTTATTATAAGTCTGTTAAAATAAACTTAAGCATTGTATAGCGTAGGATTATTTATTTTTGCGTACCATATCCATCATTTTCAAAAGTAAGAACTTGACTAGACATGTATAAACGTATACAAAACCATGAATAGTACGTTTTACATGTAAAGTCAAGTTTTTGTTTCTATACATAATGTTGGTATCCGCGTTATATATTAAGACACTTAATGATAAATTTCATTCGATATTCAAAAATGTGATTTACCGAAAAATATTTTAAAGAATTATACCAAGCTTCCCACACAATGCCGATGAGTTTCTGGATTACGTAAACCTAGAATGTACCTTGAACATTTGTTAGATGTACAGTCACACCTGTGAACAAAGCTCAGCCAATGTTAAGACTAAACCTGACTTTTATTGATAAGTTGTCTTTATCTTGAGGTAACAATATTCTATTCAATCAACAAAGGTGTGTAAAAGAGTGGTCTTTATGTACAGGATGATTTATTTCGGAAGTTGTCTTTACTGCCGGTTTGACTGTATCTTCTCAGTATCACTGGCTCTATCCATACCAAATATTTCTGATAAAACCTCAAACAAATGAATCTTTAAAGAATGTGTTCATCTAGTTAGTTGAAAAACCGGAAACGGCACATGTTTAACTAGCTCTATTTTATAATGTTTATGTAAAAATGCGCGAAAGTGCTTCTGACATTTTAAACAAATCATGGT
The DNA here is from genome assembly GCF_026571515.1 of Ruditapes philippinarum. Taxonomy (NCBI): domain Eukaryota; kingdom Metazoa; phylum Mollusca; class Bivalvia; order Venerida; family Veneridae; genus Ruditapes; species Ruditapes philippinarum. Next base: position 110,436 of record NW_026853197.1, read on the forward strand.
CTTCGTTTTGTTAACATTCATTTTCATATACCATGTATAACAGTAATTCTGGACATTCGAAACCACACCATATATCCAGATAGTATCAGCGCGAGAATGATACCGGTCAACGCAGAGAAAAACTTTTTTCATTTACTTTATTTTAATAGATTTGTTTAAACCCTTTGCTTCCTCTTAGAAAAAAGTAAAACATAGAAAGTCGAGCGTTATCCCGCTCGGAGGTTGCTCTTGTTATACTTTCATATATATTATACTTATTTAGTTAAAATTAAATCTTTCTTGGCGATTTAAACGTGAGAACGTTAAGAATACATTAATTGTGGTTTTGATATTTTCAGTTCACTGCAAATAAAATAACGTTTTCCCTTATATATTCTAATGATATACCCCACGAACTTGTAGTGTCTGTTAATGTCATTGTAAATGTTAAGTATATGAGAGTAAAAAAAGAACAGAAACTACAACATCTTCAACACAACAAAAATGATAACAAGAATTGTCGGAGGACAGTAAGGCTCGACTATTTGAAAAAGTTGTCACAATGGTATTTTATTGAGTATAATAATGCTTACCTATGAATACATAAAATTGACCGAAAAAGTACAAAGGCTTGTTATTAAGATGTTTTATCAAGTAGATCATTGCTTTATTATTATTAACGCATAAAATTGTCCCAAAAAGGTACAAACCCTTCAGTAGTTATGGAGATAACAGCTTACAAGCAAAACTTTACCATGAATTTCTAAAGGGAGAAAAATCAGCCCAAACGCAAGATAGAATTATGGATCTTGGGTCAGTGACCTACAATTATGACCCTAAATGCATATGTGAAGTTTTATATAAATATATTTGAAGTATGAAGTTGATACCTTAAGAAACAAGCAATTATCATAGTATTGCAAGCAATCATTAAGTCCCCTACCGGTTAGTACCCCAGCAACATTCTGATGGGCCATTGGCCATTCAATTTTACCAGTGAATGAATGACATGAATTAACTTAAATCTTTTGAGTTCTAAGTTTGTCTATATCACAGTAATGTGTTAAGTTTCCCTGCCTTGTAAGGAAATTATGTTAATACAACCTTGTCATACTATTACGATGTGGGATTTAAAAGTAAATCCTTTAAGAATAAAGAAGTTGGAGTGAAAAATACAAATATCTCGCAAAAAATCTAAGTTCAAGGGGGACATAATTCTGGAAATAGTCTTGCTAGAGTATTTAATCTTCTCAAAAATGTTGAATGATAATAAGAAACATATATATGAAGTTTGAAGTAGATACATTAGGAAATAAAGAAGTTATTTAAAAAGGACAACTTTTTTTTATTAAAATTCTAAGTTCAAGGGAGGTAGTACTGATAATTTTTGTGCTAGAGTTGTAAACCTTGTCACATATGATGTGGTTGATGACCAGAAACTTATATTTAAAGTTTGAAGTAAACATCTTAAGAAATAAAGAACTTATAGTGAAAAAGCTGAAAAAATTAAATAAGAAATCTTGAAATTCAGAATATTTGTTGCCATAGCAACCAGAATTTTTAACATAGGAAGAAAGGAAAAAGATGAGCAAAATCTCCAGACTGCCATCTACCTATATTTCAAGTTTCATAAAAAATATTTTCAATACTTATTGAGTTATCACTGGATCCAGTTTATGTGTTAAATTTGCCATATTTTCAGACTATTTGTTGCCATATCAACCAGAATTTTCAACATAGGAAGAAAAAAACAAGAAGTGCATAGTTTCCATACTGCCATCTATTCATATATCAAGTTTCATAAAAAATATTTTCAGTACTTTTTGCGTTATCGCGGGATCTAGTTTTGTGGACGGACGGACGGACTGACAGACAGACGGACAGACAGACAGGCAGACGGACGGAGGGTAAACCTGAAGTCCCCTCCGGTTAAACCGGTAGGGGACTTATAAAGAAGTAACAGTAAATAACAGTGTTATAAGGAAAATTATAAGTTCAAGGGGAGATAAATCTGAAAATATTGGTGCTAGAGTTATGAACCTTGTCACATAACATGTGGTTAATGATAAGGTACATATATTTTCTCTATATACTTCGTTTAGTCGAGCTAAAATGATTTCTTTAATTATTACTCATCTATCAGCCTGCCTAGCAATACACAGATGGAACATCACATCTTCCTTGTCTCATTAATAACTTTGGAAGAAAAAAAGCATTGGTGTGAGTCACTTGTTAGGGACCTTGACCTTGGTCAGAAGATGACCCCTATTGTTTTTTAGGTCAGTAGGTTAAAATCAACATGGCCTTGATAACAAAAATGGATTATATTATCAAGCAATATATACTTCAGTGCTTTCGGTGCTTTGATTTGTTTCTAAACTTAATGTATCAGGAAGGTAAATGATAAAACTTACCAAATATTCAAAATTGTGATTTCCGAAATACGTTTAAAAGAATTATACCAAGCTCCTCATACAATGCAGATGAGATTATGGATTTACGTAAAACTAAATGTACATTGAAAATTTGTTTGATGTACAGTCAAACCTGTGAATAAAGGTCAACCAAAGGAGAGACTAAACATGGCCTTAATAAGTAAGTGGTCTTAATCTGGAGGTAAAAATATTCTTTTTAATCAACAAAGGTTCATCGAAGAGTGGTATTTATGTACAGGGTGATTTTTATTCGGAGGTCGTCTTTACTGCAGGTTTGACTGTATCATTTCAGTTTCAGTGGCTCTATTCGTACCAAATATTTCTGATCAGAAATTCCGTATTTGCCCAATTAGACATGGACCAAATTATCTTTTAAGAATGGCTTTTGTTATAGTTTTACATATTAGTAGAATTAAAAGCATTCTTAGTGATTTAAACATCATTAAGTTTGAATAGGATTTGATATCTGAACGTTAAGAATACGTAATGTGGTTTAGTAATTTCAGGTCACTGCATATATAGAATAGCAATTTCCCTTATATACTCTTTAAACAGTTAAAGATAACCCCGCGATCTTGAATTGTCTGTAAGTATCATTTTAAATGTAAAGTCTATGACAGTAACAAAACAAAATGAAAAAGAACAGAAACTGTATTAAGAATTTTACAAACTAAAACATCTGCAACTGAACACAAACAAAAACTTCTTTACAACAAAAGAGTCACAACAGAAACAATACATATATACAATTGATTCATGATAGTTATCAAAGAAACAAAAATAAGGGAAATAAATATATATGTATGAATAATATTTGTAACCAATGTTTCTTGTCATTGAATGCGTCTCCAACCAGCGTCGTTGATTTATTTATTTATCACTGGAATCACAACTAGTTACATAACTGAATTTATCTACTATATTTAAATATCTTAGAAGTTTAACTTTAATGGCCATTGTGACTCAACATATGCTTTTTAATGGAATCACCTCGAGAATGTGATTTGTCACATATTTCACACTTAGACATTTTATCGCAAGTGTGAATGGTCATATGGCGTTTAAGAGCACTGCTTTGCAAAAACATTTTATCACATATTTCACACTGATGTCTCTTAATACCCATGTGAATGTTATGTGATTGTTAAGAGTCTAAGACCAGTTTTGCGAGTAAATGATTTACCACATAGATCACATTTATAGTTCTTGGTTCCAGTGTGAATGGTCATATGTTTTCTGAGGTCACTACTTTCATAAAAGGTTTTTTGACAAACCCCGCACACGTTGTTCTTCTAACCAATATGAATTTTCAAATGACTGTTAAGATTACTTTTAAATCTGAATGACTTATCACAGACTTCACATGTGAAATTCTTCTCGCCTGTGTGTGTTCGTAAATGGCTTTTAAGGTGGCCTTTAAGAAGAAATGATTTTTCACAAATTCCACATGTAAACCTTTTTTCACCAGTGTGATTTGCAGTGCTTATATGTTTTTTCAGCTTGCTTGCATAAAGAAATGTTCTGAAACAAATTTCACATCTATGAAACTTCTGACCGGCATGAGTTAAAACATGCGCCTTGAATTGATTTCGTCTGATGAATGCTTTTGAACAGATTTCACATTTGTATTTCTTCTCACCTTTGTGGATTATTAAATGAGCTGTAAGGTTGCTTCGTTGGGTAAATATTTTAGTACAAATTTCACATTTATGTTTTTTTTCGCCACTGTGAATTTCCATATGCCTTTTTAGATTAGATTTAATATTGAATGAAATATCACATATTTCACAAGCAAATTTCTTTTCACCGGTGTGAATTGACAGGTGCCTTTTAAGATTACCTTTACAATTAAATGATTTATTACATATTTCGCATGCAAAGTTCTTTTCACCAGTGTGAATTGTTATGTGACTTTGAAGATGAGAGCTTCTTGAGAATGCTTTGCCACAATTATCACATTTATAATTCTTCTCACTCTCACCAGTGTGAATGCGGATATGTCTTTTCAGGGTACTAATGTACGAAAATGATTTATCACATGTATCACAAGCAAAGTTCTTTTCACGAGTGTGAATTGTCATGTGCTTTTGAAGATGAGAGCTTCTTGAGAATGCTTTGCCACAATTATCACATTTATAATTCTTCTCACCAGTGTGAATACGGATATGTCTTTTTAGGGTACTAAGGTAAGAAAATGATTTATCACATGTATCACATCTAAAATGTTTCTCACTTGTGTGAATCGCCATGTGTGTTTTAAGTTGACTGTCATGAGAGAAAAGCTTATTACAAATTTCACATCTACAGTTCTCCTCTCCGGTAATGCTCATCATTTCTGTTTCAATACAATTTCCTGAACCTCTTTATTGAACTGCCTACAATTTTCTGCTTTACGATCAATTTCCTGTGTTAACAAAGAAACTCATATACTTAATTTCAAATAAATAATGGGTAGATCTACATAATCAATTTTAGAATCGATTTTATTTTTTCCTCTCATATTCAAACGAATTTAATTTTTGTTTGTTCTTAAATTTAATCCATATATACATTTATACAGTCAATGTATAACAAATAATAATTAAAGCAATTAAAAGTGTTTCCTCTTTTCTTAAAAATAAATATTAACTATATAAATAGTTGAAAAAATATGATCGATAATTTATTGACGTATACATTCAGTACATAGTCATATTACACACTTTTATATAGTACAATCAAACACAATATCATGGTACATGAACAAAGTTGTAGCACAAATTTTCAATTTACATATTTTTGGAGAATGAACGTTAACACCATTTAGTACTAAAGTGAGCTTATCTATTATAAAGCGTTTACATTCTTAAAGGTATAAAAAATGGATTTTAAACTTAATTATATGATGTGATAAGATTCCATTTAACAATGTTTCATACTATAGACACATTATCAAGTAATTTCAAGAAATAAACAATATAACATTTAAATACAACGAGACAAATTTATACATTGATTTACAGAGCATTTAGTAGTTCAATTCAATGTTTTGTAGCATAATACAAATATTTACCTAAACCTATTAATTCAGACTTCTTTTCAGTACTTAATAATTCAATCAATTTGAACATACTTGGTCTTCTGTAGTAGTATTGCTTAATGTAAAGAGAACGTATATTAGAGTAACTAATACAAACACATATAAAATGGAATTCATCTTCTATTTCATTACTATCGCAAAGCTGACATATGCGTTCCTCTCGGGGTATTCTATTAGCACCATATCTACCTGTTTCAATCCGAAGTTTATGTGACGATAATCTTAATCTTGCTATGCAATTTCTATAAGTTCTGTTATGGAGAATTTTCAGGTAGTTTGCCATTTCAAATGAGTTATGCAAATGTACATATATATTACTAAACAATGGACTGTTTGAAATATCGCTAGAAAGTTTTTGCAAAAAGCAGTCAAACATCCTTTGTTTAAAAAGTTTAACAAAATATTTGGCTTCGTATTGAAATGGGTTGTTCCAAACATCAGAAAACACGTACTCATTTAATATTCCATGCACTTTAGAAGCCCAACATTGATTGTTGTTTTCATGTAATTCAAATGAAGCGTACATAGCAGTTTTCAAAATGATATTATCGCTATTAATTATTTTAAGCCAGAATGTAATAATTTGCACATATCGTTTAATAAATAATGGATAACGACCTAATTCGCTATATATTGCTGCAGTACAAGTACTTTGTTTCACTCCTAATAAAGATTTACAGAATTTAAGATGTAATCGCTCTATATCCTTTGATTTAGAAAATCCCCAAACAGCACTAGAATAGCTGAGAACTGAACCGACAAAAGAGTCAAAAAGCTGCAACGCAATGCTAGGGGTTAACTCATATTTATTGATGTTCTTTAATAAAACAGACATTGCCTTTAAACCTTTACCAATTACGTATTGATTATTAAGTGTAAAAGACCCATTGTAATTAAAAACTACGCCTAGATAGTTGAAATTGTCGGCAATTTCTAATAGAATATCATTATAATACCAATTTTCATTATCTTTTAAAGGCCCTCTTTTCCTAAAAACCATTATTTTGGTTTTATTTGTATTCACCTCTAAACCCCATTTCATACAATATTCATATAATTTATTTAAACTATTTTGTAAATCCATAGGAGTTTTGGCAAGAATAGCCATATCGTCTGCAAAAAGCAAAATAATTAAGCACAAATCGAATAATGAAATACCACTATCAATATTTTCTTGTAGAAAAAGTTCAATATCCTCTAAAAACAGAGAAAATAAAATTGGCGAATTATTTAGGCCCTGTTTCAAACCCAGCGAAATATCGAAAAATTCTGTAAAAGTGTTACAATGTTTTACACATGACTTCACAGTAGCGTACATTGCTTTGAATATTCTAAGTATTTTTCCATCCAAACCAACCTTACAGAGCTTAAACCATAAAGCATTCCTGTACACAGAATCAAAGGCCTTCTTTAGGTCTATAAAAGCGCAATAAAGACGTAACTTTTGTGATAAGAAATATTCGATTAACGAATTTAAAACGATGGCACATGTAATATGTACTGTATAAATTCTCACAACAAATACAAATTCGAAACTCCATTTTTAATTTTCTTAGGAAAGGCTACCATAGAATAACATAAATGCAATTATCAATAGCATGGGCATTATCCTAGGCTGTTATGTTTAAGGCTGATAAACATTTTTGAATATCAACTGTTGGCCAATCATCATTTTAACAGCCGATCTTTTGTAATATAAAGTCAATTCAGCTCAATTTGACAATGAAAAAAGAGCATACATGTTTCTTTAAGTAACAGGTTAGATAAAATTATATTTACCCTGGGTCATGTCATAAGTTAACCCGATAGAGCTAATTTGCTTTATCCTCACGATGTCAATTTACAAAACTTGCAAAAACTTCTAAGCATACATTAAAGACACTAACTTAATAAGGTTATTCATATCAAATTGGCATGGAATAAATATTTGAATAGAAAATATAATTAGAATTTACCCGAGTCTCCACTTATTATAATGGAGAAATGAAATCAAAGGGGAGTTACTCTGTAAGAATTACGGACATTTCGGACCACGGACGTTTCGGACCAGACACTTCCGACAAGATTTTTAGGTCATTTCGGACCAGATTTTGGGACATATCGGACCATAAGATGGTCATTTCGGACCATGATGGAGACATTTCGGACCAGAAATGTTTATTCAATAGACCTTTTATTTTATTTTTTATATATAATTATGTAGTACTGTATGGTACTGGTTACGGGAGTTGACGGAAGTTAACGGAAGGTTCCGGACGAACCGGAACTAGTGTGTTTAGTCTGACAGTTGGGCGCCATATTGTTGTAATATATACTCAGAAGAATTAGGCAATTTCTAGCTTGGCTACGATCCAGACGTGGAAGGTAAGTCGATTGTTTGTATTGTCAATCCCTTTATAATCAATCGCGACAGTTCTATATTGGTGGCAGCGGTAATTTTTACGAATTCCGTTCCGAAAGATAGACGCTACCAAAGGTCCATATTTTTACCGATTGTGTACGAATTTGCCCTCAAATTCTGCACTCATAGAACGAAGTCTACCTGAATTCTTGGTTTTGTTCATAGTGGGCCAATCTGCTTGAACGATTTAAACCAGAATTTCTACGTAAATAATCGTAGTTAAGCGGGAATTTGCCATCAAATTCCGCTTAGGTTAGACGTTGCCTGGAAGGACCAAATTCTTTGGAATTTGTTTATTTTTCGGATTTCCTTTTCGTTCTGCTGCCACTGGTACAGTAACTGTTATATTTTGATAAACTCCATTTAGCCCTTTTGCCATATAAAGGGGGAGAAGATAGATACTGAGATTTATTTAGTTAAAACACATTTTAACTTGAATATTTCTCGGTATCTTTCGTTGTTATGGAGAACATCAATATAAAGGGAAAGTTCGAGATATTTTCTCAGGAAGCAGAGGTTGTGCAACCACCCTTGGTTGCCATTAACTTTGCGTCTGAGGAAAGGCTACAGGCAATACCTAATGTGGGTGCAAGCCTAGCCAAGGCGCTCATTGCAGTGAGGGAGAGCTCTGGTATTATAACCAGGGAGATTTTAGAGGCTGTCTGTCGTCGCAAGTTCTCCCCTGAGATACTTGCTATGATAGACTTTAGACAGAATATGTCTCTGCCAGCTGAGAATACTGACAAGCTAGGCCAATCTAGCTTGGAGGTAGACACAGACGAGGACGAGGAGGAAGATATTCAGCCAAGTGCACATGATTGGTTGGAAATGGTGAAGGTGGTGAAAGCGGCAACCAATGTTCTGGCCGCTCACAAGCAGCAACAACGGTCATCTGTTTGCACCCTTGCAACAGATGACAAGGTTTTTCCACATAAAAATCTGAAGTTGATGACTCCTGCGGATTTTACTGCCAAAAAGTCAAAATCCACACACCCCCCTACCTTACCACTTCCAGACTATACCACCCCTAAACGTACCATACGTTTTGACCAGGTAGTGGATAGTGATTGCAGTGATGACTCTGTGTTCGCCAGGGCACCAATTGCCCATAGGCGTTCTAGGGTTCGTAACCGGATATCTGCCTTTCCCGAACACTTATCATATGATGGTAAGAGTACTTGGGAACCGTTCTTTTTAAAGTTCACTCGCTATGTCCAACAAGGCGAGTGGACTGATGAAGAACAAGTTAGCTGCCTTGTCTGGTGTTTAGATGGTAAAGCGCTAGAGTATTATGCGCTTATCTGTGAACAAGAAGGTCAGCTTACCTACAAGAGGCTGGTTAGCAAGTTGGCTGCCCGATTTGGCCAACATGAGTTGCCAGCTGCTGCACAGGTAAGTTTTCAGAATGCAGCACAAGAGACAACCGAGTCCCTAGATGAGTGGGCTGACCGAGTGCTCACTCTAGGTTATAGAGCTTTTAAGAAGCTGCCAGAGGAGTTTGTCACTGTCCAAACAGTGAACAGATTCTGTCAGGGTATGGTTGACAAAGAGGCCGGTCACCATGTTTGCATGCAGCAACCAGAGTCTGTGCATGCAGCCATACAAATGGTACGCCAGTACCAGCAGGTGTATGCAGCCATGTATGGTGACCGGAAGAAACCGGAAAAGGTTTTTGCTGTTGCATCCCAGCCATCACGGGAGCAGCAGGCAGAGCCTATGTCAACCAATGATTTAAGCAAAGCCTTAAATGACCTGGAGCAAAGACTGACAAAAACCTTTTTGTCAGAATTGTCCCAACCCCGCAGATCAACCGGATGCTACAATTGTGGCGAAATAGGGCATTTCAAAAGAAATTGCCCAAAGCTTAACGACAACCAGAAGTCGTTAAACTAGAAAGGGACGGTGAAAAAGTAGGTCGTTTCCCGTCCCTGTCTGCAGACAAGACCTGCAAAATTAAAAAATCCCGGTTGGCTGCCAATTTCAGCCAAGTAAGCACGGGGGGAGTCGAACCAGACCCTATTGTTGTCTGTCAGGTCAATTCCTCTTCCCAGTTTACCATGGGGGTCCAAGTAGGGGATGTCCAAGTAACAGCAGTGGTAGATACTGCTGCCCAGGTGACCATCATTTCTGATAAGGTTTACAATTCCCTGAAGCACAAGCCCCCCAAGATAAGGGATGTCGAGCTGCAAACGGCTGGCAGGGAATTGTCTATGGCAGCCTTTGTAGCCGGTCCGGTTAAGTTGAAGGTTGGTCACCAGTGGTACCAGGTCAACATGTTTGTTGCCCCCATTGAGCAACAAATGCTGTTGGGCTTTGATTTGCTTCGTGACCCTGGCAAATCTGTGCTAGACATGAGCAAGGCAGAGCTTTACTTTGATGGTATGCGCATCTCCCTAGATGTCCATTCATCAGATAGTCCCTTGGTATCCAAGGTCACGGTGTCTAAGAGACAGGTTATCCCTCCACACTCTGTGGCGAGAGTCCAATGCAAGTTACACTCTCCCCTGCATAGCTATATCGTGGAACCAGTGAACCAGAAGAAATTTCTGGTTCCCCGAGTGTTACATGAAGGCACTAACACCCCTGTGTTGTGTCTTGTTAATCCATCAGATAGCTACCGCCTTGTCAGGAGGGGAACAGAGATAGGGAGGGCATTTGCCATCAGTGAAGTTGTCAGGAATGAGTGTGATGTTGAAACATCTTTGCCCAGCAAAGTGTTTGAAACATCAGGTGCGGTTGGTCCAATACCACCACACCTGCAGGAGGTCTATGACACCTCTTGTGGCAGCCTTGATGAAGGTCAACGGATTCAATTAGCGCAATTGCTGATTGAGTTCCAAGATGTCTTCATCAAGGGTGAACTTGACCTTGGTGACTTCACTGATAAGGAACGTGATATAGATACCAAGGAGGCAAAGCTTGTGAAGCAAGGTATGAGGCGAAAGCCAACATGCTTTGCAGGGGAAGAAGAGGGCCAGCCTCAGGGAATGCCGAAGGCTGGGGATGTACAAGATGCCACATCCAAATGGGCATCTGCTCCAGTTTTGATAAGAAAACATGACGGCTCTGTGCGTTATTGCATAGACTATAGGACGTTGAATAAGGTTACAGTCAAAGACGTGTATCCTTTGCCTTTAGTCGATGATTGCATGGACACATTTGCTGGCAGTGTTTGGTTTTCAAAATTGGATGCCAACTCCGCATTCTTCCAGTTGAACATCAGAGAAGGCTTTGGTTTGTGTGGTGCCCCAGCCACATTTGCCAGAGCAATGGACTTAGTCCTGAGAGTTTGACATGGAAGACAGTCCTGGCATTTCTCGATGATATCATCGTGCTTGGACGCAATTTTGAGGACCATCTCTCAAACTTGCGGGAGGCTCTTTCGAGATTTCGGAGGCATAAGCTAAAGCTTAAGCCGAAGGAATGTATCTTCTTCCAACAAGAAGTAGAGTTTTTAGGCCGTAAAGTCGGCAAAGACAGCATTGCTATGACAGAACATGACATAGCAGTGGTGAAGGATTGGCCTGTTCCAAACAGTGCCAAGCAGGTAGAGAGGTTTATGGGGTTGGTAAACTATCATAGAGTGTTTGTTAAGGACTTCTCTAGGGTAGCAGCCCCATTGTACGCCGTCACAGGCAAAGCCAACTTTGTCTGGGGCGAAGAACAAGCAGAGTCATTCAGGACTTTGAAGTGCTTGTTGACGCAACCTCCTGTGTTAGCGTTGCCAAATCAACATGACGAATTTATCTTGGAAACGGTCGCTTCCAATGATTCGATTGGAGCAGAGCTCTTGCAGGTGCAAGAGGGCCAAGAGAAAGTTATTGCTTTTGGTAGCTGTGCTCTTACCAAGGAGCAACAGGGTTATTGCATGACCAGGAAAGAGCTGCTAGCAGTAGTTCGGTTCACCAAACAGTTCCGACACTACTTGCTAGGAAGACCATTTGTGGTCAGGACTGACCATTCAAGTCTGAGGTGGTTGATGAATTTCAGGGAGCCACAAGGGCAACTGGGGAGATGGCTGGAAGAGCTGTCCCAGTTTAACATGGTGTTGAGACATCGTGTGAGTCGCGAGCATTCCAATGCTGACGCAATGTCAAAAATACCACTGCAAAGTGGGACATGCCGAGGTGGAATTGCTGGTGCGCGGCTGGATCAGTTGCCTTGTGGTGGATGTGAAGATTGTAAAAAGGCCCATACCAATTGGGTCAAGTTCTTCACAGATGTAGATGAGGTGGTACCGTTGGTAACCAAACCAGTGGAGTCTTCGGATTCCGGTTTCGGTGGCCATCAGGGTACCAGGGTTTCTTTCATCTACGGGATTGATTTTCACGAAAACCAATCAGATGCAGACGGCCAGCCGGTCCTTGCCAATGAGGTCGGTGAGCATGGTCAACAGTTCCTCTCTGAAGGCCAAATCTTCAGTGGAGGGGAAGAGAAGGTAAGTATAGGTTGCGTTAGAGACCGAACATCTGATATCAGGGCCATTCCTGATAATGTAGATGTGCCGTTGCTGGCACCGATTTTAACGGATATTCCCTGTGGCCAGCAAGGATATCGGTGCCCAGTGCCGGGATGTTATGAGGATCTTACCCAGAGACATGCTATGGAGGCCCACCTCCCTGGCATATTCCAAATGTGTTTGACAGGTGAAAGCATTACAAACAGAAGGATTGGTGCTTTGAAGCTGGTGGTCAGGTGGTTATTGGGGTCTAATAGCACTTTGTTTGACCTCGTAACGTACCTAGAGTGTGCTGGTGTTCCGGTTTCTCAGGAAACTTGCACCAGTAATCACAGGAAAGCAGCGAAGGAGTTCTGTGAGGTTCTTAGGGTACCCTTGCCCAAAGATCTCACCCCAAAGGTAAAAGGTAATGCTGTGACAGTTTTGTTGCAGTGGCGCTGTCTACTGTCATTGATATCCATGCTGGAAAGACACCAGGAAGACAATCTGAAAGCCATGTTCAGCTTGTCAGCTAAGGAGTCCCAACTCCTTAGCTTTCCTAAAGTGTCTGACAGCCATTGAGTGTCTGGGTTTGAGGCTTGGCTGAAATTGGTACGGTTCAGTCAAGTAGGCCATGTTGTCCAGCCCTCTGGCATCATGGTCAAGTACCAGTACCGGTTTGAACCGGGAAGCTCTAGTCTGCCCTTGGACTAGAGAGGCGTCAGTGCTTGGTTAACTTCCTGGAGCCACAGACCCCTCCTTAAGAATAGGACGGGGAGGAGTGTAGTACTGTATGGTACTGGTTACGGGAGTTGACGGAAGTTAACGGAAGGTTCCGGACGAACCGGAACTAGTGTGTTTAGTCTGACAGTTGGGCGCCATATTGTTGTAATATATACTCAGAAGAATTAGGCAATTCCTAGCTTGGCTACGATCCAGACGTGGAAGGTAAGTCGATTGTTTGTATTGTCAATCCCTTTATAATCAATCGCGACAGTTCTATAATTATTTGTTATTTTAGATTGTCATTACAATATTTTCTTTTAATAAATGCAACAAATATTTGACATTTTTAAATTTTGTGACATTCAAAATGCATGCAGAAAAGACCGGTCTGACAAGATTTTCACATTTCCTGACAAGCTTATATATAGATCTCTAATATTGTTTTGATTATCCATGTAAAAATTTATCATAATTCATTTATGAATTTCTATACGCTGACATATATTTAATATTGAAAGAAATGTTAAAACAATAATAGAATGCTTTTAGAACTATATTGGTAAGTGTTGGATATATTTATGCGAATGCCCTTCATACAGAATATGGATAATGATACGCTATGTTTAACTTAGCTAAAAGAATTGAAATTGATTTACATACCTGTTTAATCAACTATTTGATAACGTGCACAATAAGTACCCACACACGCTGAATATACTTATTTTAAGTCAATTTTAATCAAATTAAATCGTGTTCTGAGAGGAATTAAAGAAAAAAGACATCCTTGACTATGCAGTTTTTTTCACACGTTTTAATTGCTCAATAGAACTCGTTTAAGTCACGTTTCACTCAATTAAAGAAGTATGTATACTAATTATATTAATGTGGATTATTTATATTTTATTTTACATGAAAAAAATGTTTTGTTAGATCCACAAGGATCAATAATTATTTAAATGTATACATTCATTTGCATGTATATGTATGATTTGTGATATTAGAATATGTTGTAAATAGTCATGTCTTTTTTATATATACATGTACTATATATAATTTTTTTTTTGAAAAGTGTTTCACAAAAACATTTCTTTTTTAATTTTCTTTATTTATAGTGCAAAAGATATAAAATCTAAATCTGGATAGGTGTAAAATTGTTCTATAGTGCCTCATTATCATATATACTAAAGTTACTCTTTAGTTTATAGAATAAGTTTGATGCATAATATATCAAAAAATAATATTAAATCTGGTTCGAAATGACCATGGTCCGAAATGTCCTATTACCCTCTGGAAACAAGAAAAATATTATATTACATACATTCGTATGTATATAATTAAGGTACGATTGCATACTAAATATTGTGAAGACTTGTTATGCTTGCTGTATGAGAGGTGTTATATAAAATGAACAAACATGTCATCAGATATTTCATATTTTTAAACGTTTTCATGGAATGTTATAAATATATTATAATATTAAAGTTTCATGCCTACTGTTTCAATAAAAGAACAATGCATGATCAATTTACTGCTTTAAAACATTAACACAAAATTACACATCTTCCACTGAACAGACCATATGAAAATCTTGCAAACCCACAGAAATAGAAATGTAATCAATAAAACCCCGTTTTTCCCAGCGTATTTCTTTGTTTTCTGAACTTTTAAATCTGATCACCGGTTTATTTATAACATAATTAACACGGACACGATCTTTTTTCTTTCTTTTTTATATACATCTTAAGTCTGAATAGGATTTGATATCTGAACGTTATGTGGTTTTGGTATTTTCAGTTCACTGCAAACAGAATAACAATTTCCCTTATATACTCTTTAAACAGTTAAAGAGAACCCACACGATCTTGAATTGTCTGTATCATTTTAAATGTAAAGTCTATGACAGTAACAAAACAAAATGAAAAAGAACAGAAACTGAATTAAGAATTTTACAAACTACAACATCTGCAACTGAACACAAACAAAAGCTTCTTTACAACAAAATTAAGAGTCACAACAGAAACAATACATATATACAATTGATTCATGAAAGTTATCAAAGAAACAAAAATAGGAGAAATAAATATAAATGTATGAGTTATTCTTGTAACCAATGTATCTTGTCATTGAATGCGTCTCCAATCAGCGTCGTTGATTATTTATTTATCACCGGGATTACAACAGGTTACATCACTGTTACATCACTGAGTTTATCTACTATATTCATATATCTTAGAAGTATACCTTTAATGACCTGTGTGACTCAACATTTGCCTTTTAAGGGAATCACCTCGAGAATATGATTTGTCACATATTTCACACTTAGACACTTTAACGCAAGTGTGAATGGTCATATTGCTTTTAAGTCTACTGCTCTCCAAAAACATTTTTTCACATATTTCACATTCATGTCTCTTGATACCCATGTGAATGGTCTTGTGCTTGTTAAGACCAGATTTGTGAGTAAATGATTTACCACATAGATCACATTTATAGTCTTTGGTTCCAGTGTGAATGGCCATATGTTTTCTGAGATCACTACTTCCATTAAAGGTTTTATGACAAACCCCACGTACATATTGTTCTTGTCACCAGTATGAATGTTCATGTAATTTTTAAGACCATATTTGCGAGTAAATGATTTACCACAAATATCACATTTATAATTCTAAATTCCTAAGTGAATGGCCATAAGTTTTCTCAGATCACTACTTTCATAAAAGGCTTTATGACAAACCCCACATACATTGTTTTTTTTCACCAGTGTGAATTTTCAAATGACCTTTAACATTATATTTGAATCTGAATGACTTATCACAGACTTCACATTTGAACTTCTTCTCGCCACTGTGAATTACCATATGCCTTTCTAGATGATATTTAATACTGAATGATTTATCACATATTTGGCATGCAAAGTTCTTTTCACCAGTGTGAATTGTCATGTGCCTTTGAAGATTAAAGCTAGTTGAGAAAGCTTTACCACAATTATTACATTCATAACTCTTCTCGCCAGTGTGAATGCGGATATGTCTTTTCAGGGAATTAAGGTAAGAAAATGATTTATAACATATTTGGCATGCAAAGTTCTTTTCACCAGTGTGAACTGCCATGTGCCTTTGAAGATTAAAGCTAGTTGAGAAAGCTTTACCACAATTATCACATTTATATTTCTTCTCACCAGTGTGAATGTGGGTATGTCCTTTCAGGGAACTAAGGTAAGAAAATGATTTATCACATATTTGGCATGCAAAGTTCTTTTCACCAGTGTGAACTGTCATGTGCCTTTGAAGATTAAAGCTGCTTGGGAATGTTTTGCCACAATTATCACATTTATAATTCTTCTCACCAGTGTGAATGTGGATATGTCCTTTCAGGGAACTATGGTAAGAAAATGATTTATCACATATTTCGCATGCAAAGTTCTTTTCATTAGTGTGAATTGTCATGTGCCTTTGAAGATAAAAGCTGCTTGGGAATGTTTTGCTACAATTATCACATTCATAATTCTTCTCACCAGTGTGAATGTGGATATGTCTTTTCAGGGTACTAAGGTAATAAAATGATTTATGACATATTTGACATGCAAAACTCTTTTCACCAGTGTGAATCGCCATGTGCATTTGAAGATGATCGCTTCTTGAGTATGATTTGCCACAATTATCACAATTATAACTCTTCTCACCAGTGTGAATTGCAATGTGCCTTTGAAGATGAGAGCTTCTTGAGAATGCTTTGCCACAATTATCACATTCATAATTCTTCTCACCAGTGTGAATGCGGATATGTTCTTTCAGGCGACTAAGGAAATGAAATGATTTATCACATGTATCACATCTACAATGTTTCTCACTTGTGTGAATCGCCATGTGTGTTTTAAGTTGACTGTCATTAGAGAAAAGCTTATCACATATTTTACATCTACAGTTGTCCTCTCCGGTAATGCTCATCATTTCTGATTCAATACAATTTCTTGAACCTCTTTATCGAACTCCCTACAATTTTCTGCTTTACAATCAATTACCTGTGTTTAGAAAGAAAAGCATATACAATGTACTTAATTTCAAATAAAAAGTGGGTAGATGAGATCTACCTAATCAATTTTAGAATCAATTTTATTATTTTTTTCCCTCTCATATTCAAACGAATTTAATTTTTGTTTGTTCTTAAATTTGATCCATATATACATTTATACAGTCAGTGTTATAAAAAATAATAATTAAAGCAATTAATAGTGTTTCCTCTTTTCTTAAAAAAATATTAAACTAGTTGAAAAATATTGCACATGTAATATGTTCTGTACAAAATTATCACAACAAATACACATTCGAAACACCATTTTTTATTTTCTCAGGAAAGGCTACCATAGAACAACATAAATGCAAATTATCAATAGCATGGACATTATCCTAGGCTGTTATGATTTAGGCTGATAAACATTTTTCAATATCAACTGTTTGCCAATGATCATTTAACAGCCAATCTTTTGTAATATAAAGGCAATTCAGCTCAATTTGAAAATGAAAAAAGAGCATGATACATGTCTCAACAGGTTAGGTCTTATCTACCCTGGGTCATATCATAACCGATAGAGCTAGATTGCTTTCTCCTCACGATGTCAATTAAAAAACTAGCAAAACTTCTAAACATACATTAAAGACACTTACTTAATAAGGTTATTCATATCAAATTGGCGTGGAATAAATATTTGAATAGAAAATATAATTAGAATCTACCTGAGTCTCCACTTATAATAATGGAGTAATGAAATCAAAGGGGAGTTACTCTGTAAACACGTTCTTTAGAAATTAAACACAAGTAAACATATATACTGTTTCAAACAATAAATAAATTCAGTACAGCAATACAACGTGCCCATAAAGTCATTCTCGGCATCATTTCGCAAGACAAATATTGCTAGATTCGAAAAAAAAAGGCCGTAAACATTTTATTTCTGTACTAATTTCTATGGGATATGCACTATTCTACTGGGGAAAATATATATAAGCTTGCCACAGAACATTGGATCACTTTCAGTATACGGGTCGTTTGCTCAAACACTTTGTCAAACCTTGAAAGTTGTTTGTATACGACTGGCCTTCAGATGCAAGCTATTTCGTTTTCTTGCATTATCTGATCTTCGCCATAATTAAAAGTTCAGGTTTACATCCAACATCCTACCTTAATATGTTTATATTGTTATTTTCTAAGGCGGAAGCTTACCTTTTTCTTCAGCTGTAAATTATATGGTACCAGTTTTCAGAATTGGTTGCAAATACATATACGAAAAGCAGAATGTCCTCGTTCTGTTACTATAATTATGTTAACCACGAAAAACATACGATACAATGTATATTGAATGACGTATGCACAAATGATTTGTGCGCTATCTAGAACTGATTTTGAAAATTGTAAAATTGCTGTCTGTATTTGGAAAGAAATTGTTGTAAAATAATTTAGTGTCATGAACCAATATACCAGTCATGGACTTCAAAATAGAAAGAAAAACAACCATCGTTCTGTTAACATTTATTTTCATACCACATATAATTATGACACTTATAAGCCATAAAGATACCAATCAACGAGTAAAGATGAGTTGTTTCGATAGCCTGTAACTTCTTTTCATTTATTTGCAAGACTGTTCGTGAAGTTAGCCAGACAGCCGGAACAGCCGAGACCTATTTTGTTGTTCTGGCTGTTCCGGCGTTCGGCTGAACCGGCTAGCTTGAGATGATACATTAAAATCTGTACAAAAAACCGTTGGCTTATTTCATAACGGAATTTCATATTACTGTTACAGTAGTTAAAATACAAGAGTATTTCGTAATTGTGTTTTGATACATTCATTATAGCTGTATGCAATGTCATGTGTGACGAGAGGGACATAGTAAAATCGGAACCTCTGTTAAATATTCATGTTTCTTTTCACACTTTTTTTAATTTATAGGTATAATTATCGCTTAGAATTTAAATCTAGACGTTAAATATACAAAAAAATACATTTACTTAAAACCTTTACAAATACTTAAAACCTTTACAAATATTTCAATATTTTAAACAAGTTTTTTCTGATCATTTCCAGGGAAATAGAATATACGATTAAAATAGAATGACCCCATTACCTCGATATGGTCATTTCAGCTCAAATCTTGCCATTTCCGGCTGGCCCCTGCGAGCCCCAGGAGCCCCATATGGCGGGATGGTAAGGACCATGTGTCCGTTTGGGGTAAGTATGAGTATCCGCATAATAGAGTATAATATCAAAGGTTATTTTAGAAAAGCAGTTAAAACTAGTCAATTGTTGAGTCTTTCATCAATTTTATTTCGTTGTGTTTTTCTGTTGAATGTCTTATAATTATATTAATGTTAGAAACACACGAATCATAGAGTTCAAATATTTGTCACTTCCATTATTGGTTTGTTACCTTGTTCTACGGGATTAATAATTCTGATGAATGTTGTTTTAACTGGTATTAGGGACAAGAGAGGGTAAAACGTATTAAAATGTACTTTTCATGAACAAATTCATATACACCGAGTGTGCAACTTTCTACCATTTGTTTAGCTCACCTGCATCACTTAGTTTACATAAACTAACATAGGATAACGCATTTCATATTTTCTTTTTAAATGTCCTAGAGCTTACATGTTTGACATGTAGTATTGCCTTATAGACCTCTACTATAGTAACGTAAACAACTCCTCTTGCGGGGGGGGGGGGGGAACTGCCCCATCCAAAAGTCATATCTGTTACATTGCCTTTTATTATAGGAAATAAATTTCAAATTCTTCTCCTCGATATTTTGTCCAGATTTGGTAGATCTATCTTCTGCTACATTTATATGAATCATGTCTCCGGGATAAAACTTGACTCCTTCCTTCCTGAGGGTCACTAAGTTTACACAGACCCATATAGAAAAAAATGCATGTACATGTAAAATATTATTTATTGGAAGCAGGTTATATCCCGGCGGTTTGACCGCTAAACGACTTTACCAGTGATTAACATTATACTAGTATTCACAAATGACCGGCTATTACTCCTACATGCCAAAGAAATATACTCGTAAACATATGATAATACATGTAATTAGTATAACAAAATTGGCGTTGGAACCTTTGAAATGCTCATTTCGTTGATAAATATTGAGCTTTTGAAAGTTACATTTATTTAGTTTTTATTATCTACAGGTAAGTCCATAGGTTTGCATGAAACATTGTTTTGTGACTGAAGTGTTGTTAATAATTGATCAAACCCATCTAATGTCTTTACAACAAAAAGATGTTCTTCAACCGGTGTTGATACGTAATTGATGACCTTTCGTAACCCATAGGATGGAAACGAACCAATTAGAAACGAGAATACCCGAGACAGGCTACGCAGTGCAAAGGCTGAAACAATGGCGTCATCGTGACATTTTGAATAGCCGTCAGTCACTATCAGGACGTCTTTATCAACTTTGCTGTCCGAGCGTAAACCTGAAATGAGAATTGAAAACGAGTGTAGTGTGGAGATCAACATATAATGAACATTATTGTGTAAAACCTATACAATTAAACGTGAAAATAAATACAAATGCAAAAATGTACCAACATTTGAACTCAAATGCCCGTTTATGTTGTTCTTGTTGTTGTTTTGTTTGTATGTTTATTTGTTGTTGCTTTGACGTTGTTGTTGTTGTTGTTGTTTTGTGCTTTTTGTTTGTTTTGTTTGTGTTGTACACAATTATCTAATTCTTTACCTTTGAAGGAAATAGACCATACTTTTAATAAATCATGACATCTTGGATTACCTTTTGAGCTTGTTAACAATGCAGCAGTTATATTCAGGGCCTGGGCAGAGCATGATTGGTTCGAAGACATCGGAATATGAAGTAAAGCCTCTTTCAGTGCTGCTAATCCGTCACCATTGTCCTTGCCAAAGACTTGCACATTAGAATTCGACGCGTCAATTAGAACAGCGTGATTGTACATTGGGGCAAACGGATCCGGCCCCGGACAAAGCATTCCTAAAAGTTTTGCAATGTTGTGTTTCGTCCTATTGAATAATTCTTCTTCCAAACTTTCTAGTGAGTCGATCACAATAAGGAGGTCTCGAACATGATTTGGACTATTTGGGTGATCTGCATCCGGTTTCCGACGTATGAAATGCTCTGATAACGATTTTGCTGTTGCTTCTAAGTGCGCATGCGTGTCAGTTTGGATCTGTAGGGCGTCTAAACAAATATATCAATATGCTTGTTTAAGGATGATATATATATCTTGATATTGACAGAGCAGCTGTAAATTATATATACTAACGGCTTGAAAATATTACATTTATAAATGTTTATTAATATTGATATGGAGAGAGCAGCTGTGAATGACTCGAAAATATTAGCCGCGTTCACGTACACATATTAAACACCCTTTTCACTCGGGGTACTATGTGATTAATCAGTATCAAACGATACCATACAAATGCATTAAAATATTCTAAACACAACAAAAACTCTAATAGAAAATTTTGAGCTAACTGTGATAGAACTTTCAAATTTTGTGTTTAAATATAATTGATTACATTGAATTAAACGAAATTGCCAAATATTGCTCATTTTTATATAAAGTTTAGGTTTATGTAAGGGATAAGATTACTCGCCTGCCCTTTCTTCTCGCAATTTATCCCGTGTAGGACACGGCAATCCGCCCATGTTTTCATGCCGAAGAATAGCACGTTCACGAATGTGCAGATCGAGACCGGGGACGTTCGCCCAGTCACTCCATAACGTCACGACACAGTCTGATTTGACGTCAAAGAGAAATCCGAAACTTGACCCGGTGATTAAAAACACTATGAAAATTGGTGTAATAAGAACAAGAACCATTTCTGCATAACACCTTTGATACCCTTTTAATCAAATGAAATTTATTATGAATCTTTGAATAATTTTGCAACGTAAAATGGTTAGGTCGGCACATTCCACTTGTATCAGAGTAAAAAACGGAAACACTTTGTTGTCGACCTGCAAATCTAAAAATTACACCGTCGTTAAAGTATATTCCGGATACATTTGTTCAAACATTATTGTGCACCTAACGACTGTAAAAACCTTTTAAAGTATGTTATGACGGTGGTTCCTCGTGTTCGTGAACTAGTACATTATAATTGAACGAGATTAGAAGCACTTAGTATCGCAAGAAAGAAGGAGCCATAATCTAAATAAGTGACATTAAATATATATGTTTAGGTATATATTGTTTGTCAAAGTGTATATCATCAAAGAGTGAGACTTAAAAAGGATGGGCGCCTCACTAAATACCGTATTCTGATATATACCGGACAAAGCCCTTGACTATTAAATGCTAAAGTCATGCCTTTTCACCCATACGGAATGAACTTTCAAAGGTCTTTTTCATCTTTATACACCGATTTATGTATGATAATGAATGAAAAGTGTAAGAATCGGCGGGGAAAAACGATATTTGTCTATTTATTGATCATGTCTTCAGCAAGATCTACTGCTCCAGTCCTGTATCGAGTTAAATCCATTTTTATTTGTTTGGGTCGTCAGACCAAACAAATAATGGTAGCGAAATTTCAGAGTCTAATGTTGTTAATTGCAAATGCCGAAAGTAGTCCACTTTTTTGAAGCGGTTACTTCCCTTTTGTATGTACACAAACGCCGAAAAATTCAGGGGAGATCACTGCGTAAAGATGGTCAAAGACAGGCGCGTTAATTTTCAAGCAAAGTGATTCCCGAATGGTCGAAGATTTCTAATATTGTTTTATTGTATTTTCTGATCGAAAATAAGTAAATACAAAGCGGACATTCAATCTCTGACACAGAAGTTTACGACAAACCTAACAACAAGTAGTTCTCAAAACAGCTAAAAACTAGCGATTTAAAAGAAAGAAATATTTTATTTTGTTACAAGTATGCAACAAATTACAACGCATTCAAAGTTAAACAATAGCGTTGGCTTATAGAATTGTCAATAAATGCACAATCACAAACTACGCGGATGAATATGATTTTATCAATGAAAATACTATTTTTAGCGATGTGGATTACCGAATACTACACAAACCGAGTAGTGGAATATATAGATTCTACATGTCGGACTGTTTGGGCGAGAAGATTTTCGCTAAAATATTTACTTCAATTTTAAACAACAGGTTTATCCTGAACAAAATACCTCGAAATTAATAAGGATTACAAACCCGAAATGCAATGGAAGTTCTAAATTTAGAATGACTTGATGTTATTCAGACATTGTGTGTATAACTTCTCCGTGGTATAGTGGTAACGCGCTCGCTTAGAGAGTGAGAGGTCTTGAGTTCGAATCCCAGTCGAGGAAATTTTTTTTGGGGTTAAATTCCTTTTTAAGTGTCTTTGTTAAGGAAGTAGCCATGATATGCAAGGATAAAGTGTGGCTGTCGTAAAAAATGAACTTAAATGATTTTTTGATACAACTCTAGTTATGCAGAATTCCGTATGTATCAAACTCTGGTGCCTTGCAAAATGAATTATAATACATAAAAATAAACTTATACAGGAAAATGCATACAGATATACAGTACGATTTAGATTGCAAAGATCAGAAAATACCACAGAACTTGCAGCTCTTTGATTCTTTATAAATATACATGCTTATAGTAAGCTCCAGGATTATTTACATCAGTGTTAAACAACAGTTAAAGTCGTTACAAGCCCTAATTTAGAATAATATGGTTTTCTTCAGGCTGTTCACATATAAATTCACCGTGGCTGAAGGGTTTTCGGACTCGCTTAGGAATCGAGAGGTCTGGAGTTCAAATCCCAGTAAAGGTAACTCATTTTTTTTTTGAAATTGTTAAAGTCAAATAAACATTGGATTGAATATCAGTGTTGAAATTAGTCTTATAGCCAATTTACTACAATTAAAACGCTGGAAAGCATTGGTGGCACTATACATATAATCTCACAACCTGCAACTTTCTAACATTCTGAGACCCAAACAAATTCAGCGCCTTCTGTGCTTTGATTAAATGTGTAAATCCACTATAACAACATGGAAATTGACACTCTGCGTTACCCGACATATTTTTACGGTAACATTGGGTCACCGTTACGAATGCTATTTTCAAACGTTTTCGTTATATCTATCAATATGTTTGATAACTAGTAATAAACATATACATTGTACCATGTTCTAGGGGAATTGTTGCCGGTTCCAGCTTATGCGGCAACATTGTTATGAAAATATGTGTCACACTTTCTGCAATAATATGCTGTAATCATATAGCGAAAGGTACAAGAGCTACATTGGTGATGATCTTAAAATGTTGAATTCTGCTTAAGCCGGTGCTAAGGGGCACAGACGGTAGCTTGAAAATACAAATAAGTTAAACAGTCGTAATGTCTTCAAATAAGCTAAACGTAGGGTGTGGATATATACTGGGATTATTTATTTATTTATTTATTTATTTATGCATTGTTTCGTGCGTACAAATTCATTTTTTTAGTTTTATATTGTTAAAATAACGAGGCATACTAAATCGAAATTGAGATTAATATTTCACACAGAATTTTGAATCTTTACACTAATCAACATGATCAAGTCAGTCATCTACCAAATGGTACATAAATGTTTAAAAGGCTGTATATCAATTTTTGTTTGAAAAAAAAAAAATACAAAAAACAAGAGATTAAACGTTAGAAATATTATTTTATTCAAGCTGATTATTCAAAACATTCATGTATCTAACACATTCGACTATAAATTATAATAATTGAAGATAATCTACCGAAATAAAGACATCTGTTAGGAAGAAATTACATAATTATTCATCTTTAAATCTTACTACTTTGGCAGTTTTACACACTCCTCGAATGAATAAGATAAAGAAAATCAAAACGGAATTCTGTCTGTCAACTGACCGCTTTCTGATTAAATGTGGGACACAGATATAAAACAAGACGAACTTTTAAAGCTGTGTTGACTGACACAATGTCTTAAGGAAGATTAAATGGCATACATTTCTGGATACTTCGTTGTTTTCTGAGTTCCGCAATGAGCGAATCTAAGTCTTGTAGTTGTTTCACTGCAAATAAATGCTTCGGTACTGGTGTTGTGACATAGCTAGCTATTTCGTTCACCCCTCTCTGTGTGAAAGACCCAATAAGTAAGGTAAATACGGTGGCCTTTTTCTGAAGCTCTTTGGCAGCTGTCGCCACGGCACCTCCGCAGTTGGACTGTCCGTCGGTTAGAATCAAGACCTCTTGAACAACATCACTTTGAGTTCTCATGCCTGAAATTGTGTGTGCACATGTGAAGAAAGTAAAACAGATACATGTAACCGACTTCATTTATACTCACGTACTGAAATGCAAGCATGTTTAAACTTTCAGCCATAGCAATAACTGCAACTTAGCCTAAATTGTCACTTATTTTATTATCACCTATTTTTTTATCTATGAACTGCGACAATGGTTGTTAGACTTGTGGGGGTTATTTATTTAGAAAAATATTGTATAACTTTTACTCTCTAAGACCACTCATTTATAAAACTTGTACTCTCTAAGGCCACTAATTTTTAAAAGTACTCCCTTCTCCAATCTGCCGCCTTTACTTTTCAAAACATTTTATCATTTTGACGGACTCAACATGTATCTAGATACTGTGTACATTAAATATAATTGACTACTATTTTCAAAAAATAAGAAAACAAGTACGCAAAACAAAATCGCACCTTTCCATTTTGAAAACATATTGAGAGCGACGGTAAACGCTTTCGTAGTACATGTTATCCCACCTAGATATGGGACGGCTAGAATCCCGTTCTTCAAAGTGGACGTATGTTGGTACTTGTTAAAATCGAATATCTCATTTGTTGAACCGGCGAAATCAATCAAGGCAGCGTGTTGATAGAGTTGAGCAAACGGGTCAGGATCAGGACACAGCATCCCTAGTAGTTCTGCTAGATTCTGTTTTGTTTTATAGAAGTTACTGCTTCCAATACTTCCAGATGAATCCAAAATAATCAGAAGGTCTCGTTTTTGGCCGGTAGCTTGGGGATTTTGCGGATTCGCCACTCCTCGTATAAAGTTTGCCGACATCGATCTCGCTGTGGCTTGAATATTAGCATGTCTACTTGTTGTAGGATTATAATCTGGAAAAGAGTATGTGTTTGAAGTCAATACAAGATATAACTTACATCTTTAGTCCTTCGTCGACACGTCCGCTTATCCTGCTGATACGCCAGTCCAACTGTGCAGAAATTAAAATGGAACCACACACTTGTTAACTGGTACTTATTTAAGTCTAGAGGACATTTTAACATAGTCGACAAGGATAAAGAATCGGACTCAAATTGCGATAATTCATAAGTTGATAGTTTTGTTGACAAATCGTTATTTCTTTGTGGTAATGAAACATTAGCAAGTCTTAAACGGGAGTTTAGCGAGGTTTTTTAGGATTATTGTTCCGTTTATCCGTTTTATTTTAAATGTGAACAAGGGCAACATTGTCGCAAACTACGCCCGTAGCAAAAGCTTTTGACAGAGATGTGGGCATTACAGATATACATGTACATATAGGAGATATGCTCCGGGAAATTTTCGGAAAATATCTGGATTTTTTATCATCTCTAGCGACCTTGACCTTGTAAATATTAACCGAAATTGCATGTGTCACACTTGAAGTCATGATAGTTAACATTTGTGTTACAATCCACTAAATGGTCCCAGTACACAGTGACCTCTCTGTGTGAATTTTACTTTGATTGCAGGGACCTGGATTATGTGTGCGATTAAACATTTATGCCAAGTTACATTACCCCCCTCCCCTCTCCGCCCCATGAATGTAGAATAATCCGGAAACAAAGTGAAAGAAGTTTGGCTCTGAACAGGCTTGTGTGACCTTAACCTTTAACCTAGAGACATGGTTTATGCACGTGACACTGCTTCTCATATTGGTGAACATTTCTATGAAGTTTCATTAGAATCCCATAATGCGTGGAGGAGTTATGCTCTGGACAATATATCTATATCTTATCATCTTAACTTGGAATTAAACTAAATTACATGTTTCACACCAGTAGTTGTGATAATGACCATTTGTGTTTCAATCCATCAATAAATGATTACTAAATAGTCCGAATACACATTTTTATATTTTAATCTGAACTTTGACTCCCCATATTTGACATTGACCGTGGCCGCAGGGACCTAATGTTTACATGCGACATTCTGTCTTACAATGGTAAACATTTGTGCCAAGTTATATTGAAATCCTTCTAGGCATGTAGAAAGTTTGATCCAGACAAGGCTAGCGTTTGTCAATGACCTCTAAGTGAAACCTTGGCCATTGACCTAGAGACCTGGTTCATGTGCACAACTCGGCTTCTCATAGTGGTAACCATTTGTTTGAAGTTTCATTGAAATTTCTTCATGAGTGTAGGAGATATGCGCCGGCTGCCCGCCCAGCCGCATGCCGGCCCGGCCGCCAGGGGAGGGGGAACTATAATACTACCTGTTTTTCAAACGGGCGTCTAAAATGACCGAACATTGAAACGCTTTGAGCATTCCGCTTTTCACTCAAATCGGACTGAGAACAGTAGGAAAATAAGATTTTTAATTGATATATTTCTTAATTATATTTTGGAAATTTTGTCGGAACAATGATCTATGTAGGAAATTCAAATTCTATGTTTTAAGGCTAAAATGAATAAAAACAAGTTCAACAATAACACAAACAAAAACACTTTAAGATCATATTGAAAATATTACAATATTTAAAAGACTTCCACTGTGGTATTAAAGCCTAAAATCATTTAATTCGAAAGTTTTCATAAACCAACTGGTGCACTTAAAATGAAAATCTATGCAATATATTATATGTAAATATACACGGTACGAAATTAATAATCGGTTTTAATGCGTTTTCGTGCCAATTTGAGTGTAAAGCGTTGCAACGCTTTTCAATTTTTTTGTCAACTTGAGTAAAAAATTGATTATCCCTGGAAAGCGGTTTGCGCAAATGGTCTGAAATTTTGCACACGAGTAATTAATTCGGACCTACATACAGTAAATCAAAAGTTTCGAGAAGTATGTTCGGTCCCTTCATGTCAAAAAACCTCAGTGGAGTCCCTTTAAAATCTAAACTCTAATGCTTTGTTGACACATGTATCGTGTCAGTATTAATTACATTAAATAATGTTTTATTCTCATAGTTACTCCCCTTGCAAATCGCTATACCGTAACGGGAGAAAGTTGTACGGACTAGACATGGAGTCGCTACATACAGACCATTTATATAGTAAATACTGTTCGGCGCACCTAACTATGGAACGACTCTATATTCAGGGGGTCACTAAGACAGTCTTTACTGTAATTCACAAATTTATTCACATTTAAGTTGAAAAACAAAAACCGATCACCATAAATATGTATATACATTTTATTTTGAATAGCTCGTGACCCTTTCTGCATTATATAAATATCAACGTCTATCAGCTAGTTTCATGTAAATAAGCAATAGCCAAATGCATTATAGTGTTTGTCGAAATACAATGTAACAAAAAAATCTCAAGAAATTGCTTGTGTTGCAAACTGGTAGTTCTAGCTGTAGAAACACATATTTTTTAAACAGGATATCGTCAGTAAGTGTTTGAACTTATTTTACGAACTTCAGTTAAAAAATAATTGAGATTTAGTTTATGTAACTTGATTAAATCGATTTACCTGTCTTTACCTGCCTAAGCTCGTCATCTGGCGGGCATGGTGTCCCACCTTGGTTGTCATACCGAAGAACACCGCGCTCCCTGATGTGCATGCCAAGTCCAGGCACGGGTGTCCATGTACTCCACGTGGACACCAGACAATCCGCTCTGACGTCAAACAGAAACCCATCACAAACTGCAGTTGAGAACACAACGATACAAAATCCGCAACAAACGCTCTTCATTTTTTAAAAAACAAAAAGATAAACCGTCCTTTACAATTAATACAGGATTTCTTTCTGCTTTTACTTCTCTTAACAGCAATATACTCATTTAATGTTAGATATGTCACCCCTTCATTTCTTATCTATTTTTACCATATGTCATATGTAAATGTGCGGTTACAGAACTACATGCACACTGCTTCCAATGTGAGAGGGATACTTTTGTGTTCTATTTTGAAAATTAAAGGCCCCTTATGCCTAAAAATTTTATTTCTCAAAAGCCTTTTATTTCTCGAATCGATTTACAGTTTTCAAAACAAATATCATTTTCAATATAAATAAAACAACTTTTGCTTCCTTTGCTTAGGCGGTAATTGGTATCATTATAGCAAATTGATAGTTTGTATGAAAGCCAAAATACTACTGTGTTTTACATATTACTACCTTTGCGACACAGTAATGAATATCCGGTGCTACTTTCTACTCTTGTTAAGCATCTAACATGGCCTAAATTCAGTATTGGAACATTATTTAACACATGTTGGACGTTTCTAAAGTATTAAAAATAATATGGAGTACTGCGGTAAAATGTGCCTTTAATAAATTCGTACATGTATTAAATGCATTCAGAAAGTAAAATTAAACATAGTCCGCAAGTAAATATTTTAAGCGACCCTTATTAAAGCAGCACGCCTCCAGATTCATCCTAATTTTCCTTTTGGTTACTTCACAAAAGTATTTTACGGACTTCAATTAAAAAGTAATTGCGCTTTGAGTAACTTGATTAAATTGATTTATATTACCTATGGTACTTCACAAGTACCATTTTTGTGAAGTAACCAAAAGGAAGCAATTTACACATTATCAATGGCACTTACAAACCACGTTAATTACCAAAAAGTGGTCATAATATGCATAAACATTCTTTACTGCGTTAGTAATGCAGTAGAATTATAGTTGTAAATACTGAAAAATCAGTCATTAATCGCACATAATATGTAAAATATTACTTGACTCTTTGAACTTTTTATTTTTCCTTACATCTAAGTACATTTTCCTCAAGATTGATTTTATTGAAATATTCTGACTCATCTGGAGGCATGTGGCTTTAAAATTTAAAGCAGTATATCCATAAATATTCCCGTTGCTTACCTATTGTAAAATGTGTTTTAATGTAGATAGTATATACGTACTAGAATATCTTTTATAAGTTACCTCTTAACTAAAAGTACTATCGCAAACATTGTTCAAAAGAGGATATTGAATGAGTGTAAGTTCAATACTGAATTTATTGCACGAGTTGAATAATATTGTTTTATTCAACGAGTTCAATAAATTCAGTTATGAACTGACACGAATTTAATATTCTATTTATCACATACTCGAAATAAAGACCGTTTGAAGTGAAAAATAATCATTTTTCATTGACGCGCCTATAGTATAACGTTAACATTTAGCGCGTCTTTACACTGTGTTTGTATAACGCTAAGGACGTCACGTCAAAATATATGCACGGCCGTGCAATACCATTTTTACGGAGTCGCAAAATCGGCACGGGTGTGTGATAAACCACGCACATAACAAACTCAAATAGTTGAATAGTAGTGAACATATATTAAATCATCAATAAACCTCGCATAATTTAGCAGATGCAAAAGGTCAATTTTACGTTGACAAGCGATTTTTCAAAATTATTTATGGCAAAATCTGCGGTTGCGTACCGTAATCAAGGGAGCGAAATAGTTGCTATATTGGCATATAGGCGACCGAGTCTAGAAAAAAGTTCTTGTGCATTGAGCCTTTATTTGAAATGTGCAAACTTAGATATTTATATACTATTGACTGAAACGCATATTGTCGGGTTTGATAAACTCAAAAACTTATGGTTAGAAATAAATGAGAAGGAAAACCCAACCAGAACATTTGTTTGTCAAATTTCAAAATATGAAATTGACCAGTTTATATCTTCAATAAATTCGTCAAACAATACGACTGAAGTAGATCATAAAACCAAGAGTTTCATATGCATTGCA
The DNA here is from genome assembly GCF_026571515.1 of Ruditapes philippinarum. Lineage (NCBI taxonomy): Eukaryota > Metazoa > Mollusca > Bivalvia > Venerida > Veneridae > Ruditapes > Ruditapes philippinarum. The sequence continues at coordinate 141,433 of NW_026853197.1, forward strand.
TTAATGAATAGACATGCCAAACAATGCAAAACTCACTGTAATACTTGGGCACAACTGGAGCGGGCGTTAAAAATTAACGTGACTCTCGATCGCTATTTTGTCAGGTTTGGAATCGTTTTCACTTACTAGCACATCTTATCAACGATCATACGATTATGGAAATCTCATCGTACGATTTTGATCTACGATTGGCGTGCGCCCGATCATAAGACTGTCTTATCAACGAAGTCGTACGTTCAACATAAAATCTTACGATTTTCTATTACTAGACGTACGATTCTTGCGCCTGCGCACTAGCAGGTGCTCTTCAAAAAAGGAGTTAACGCGCATTTTACTGTCAATCTTGAAAGACGGCGTCTGCTGTAATTCAGCGATGTTTGACAAGGTATGAATTGATTTAATAGTTAGTATGGTCTAATTGACATTGAAAAAATAGATACATATACTGTTTTTGTATTACATTTACTACATATTACTACACAGTTTTATATTACTACACATAGCAAAATTCCTGCTTAAAATTGCAATTGTTTCTGCAACATTGTTGAGTTGTGGTAAGGCCAAAAAATGAATAAAAGCATAGTTTATTGAATCATTTTGCCCTATCCTTTCAGTGTGTTTTGTCTTTACCTGTTCCTTGTTTTTCCTTAAAGTATAAGGTGTATGCATGTATGTATGCAGGAATTAATTGGTTTTCAGACCTCTTGGGGCCTTATAATTACATAATGAAGAAGGAAATTTATTAAGTACTTTGCAACCTTCAATACATTTTTTTATGAAAATAAGAAAAGATAAAGACTTTACTCAATATAAGATTAAGTCATTTGTTAAATACATAACAAAGTTTTTCTACAATTTTTGTGAGTATTTATCTTGTGGTTTAAGGTTTGTAACGTTAAAATTAATACTTAAATAATTGATTTAAACACTTTCGTTTCCAACGTTTGGTATATGATGTAGACTTTTCATTGTGTAACCGACATTGCCTTTTACTACATTGATCAAATGAGCCGCGTCACGACAAAACCAACATAGTGGGTTTGCGGCCAGCATGGATCCAGACCAGCCTGCGCATCCGCGCAGTCTCATCAGGATCCATGCTGTTCGCTATCAGTTTCTCTACTTGTAATAGGGTTTGTAAGCGAACAGCATGGATCCTGATCAGACTGCGCGGATGCGCAGGCTGGTCTGGATCCATGCTGGTCGCAAACCCATTATGTTGGTTTTGTCATGACACGGCTCAATTGTGGTATTGAATAGTCAACAACGGATATAACGGGTAAAACTGGAACACGTTTCTAAACATATCACCTGGTATAACGGGTTACACTGTAACACGTGTCATATACCGAGCATTCCATAAAGTAAATACACGAACGACTTTGTTGCAATAAATGACCGAACATTGCATACATAACTTACAAAAATTTTCATAGTTGACTGTTAAAATCTTAATTCCCTGAAAGCATGCCAATGGTGAAACGGTTCAAAGGGAGGTTATTGTTTGGCTCAAAATAGAGTCGGTAAGAGTTACTTCCCCTTATATCATTCAAATGGGGTAAGGGTTGAAAAAAATCTAGTCGGTAGGAGTTACCACCCCTGATACCATTGCAAATGGGTTCAAAGGGAGAAAACTATTGCGCTCACCATAGAATCGGTAAGAGTGACTTCCCCTGATACCATTGCAAATGGCGTAAGGGTTCAAAGGGAGGTAACTCTTGGGTTGACCATAGTCGGTAAGAGTGACCTCCCCTGATACCATTGCAAATGGTGTAAGAGTTCAAAGGGAGGTAACTCTTGCGCTCACCATAGAATCGGTAAGAGTGACCTCCCTTGATAACATTACAAATGGCGTAAGGGTTCAAAGGGAGGTAATTTTTGTCCTAACCATAGAGTCGGTAAGAGTGAGCTCCCCTGATAGAATTGCAAATGGCGTAAGGGTTAAAAGGGAGGTAACTCTTACACTCACCATAGAGTCGGTTAGAGTGACCTCCCCTGATAACATTACAAATGGCGTAAGGGTTCAAAGGGAGGTAACTCTTGTCCCTTACCTTAGAGTCGGTAAGAGTGACCTCCCCTGATACCATTGCAAATGGCGTTAGGGTTCAAAGGGAGGTAACTCTTGCCTCACCATAGAGTCGGTAAGAGTGACCTCCCCTGATACCATTGCAAATGGCGTAAGGTTTCAAAAAGAGAGGACATATCTTATGAAAAATGACCGTGCGACCACATACACGCATCACAGGTTTCCCCTTCTCATACGAGAAAGGGACAAAAGGTTGTCCGCCCTTTGGTTAAATGGCAGACTTACAAAAATATGCCAGCCTTATTGCTATTGATAAGGAGGCTAATTTTCACAGATATGTCTTGAATTGGTTTATATACGAATATATTAACACAAAACAATCGGTTTATCAGTTAACGTCTTTTTAAGTCCGATATGAAATTTTAAAAGGATCATAAATAACTTCATGGAAAATTTAGACTTTAAAGATTTTCTACTCAGTAAAATTGGATTTTAACTTAAATTTTTATTACCTCCCTTTATTTACATGAAATGTTATATTCGGTAATATATCTATAAAAAATTCTTTTCAGAACCTACAATATTGATAAATCTTAATTTGAGCATCATATTTATTATTTAAAACAATAAAAAATTGTGTTACAGGATCTTTAAATATCACGCTACATTGTACGTTTTCTTTAAAAGAATATTTTGCTTAAACAGAACGTTTCTCTTTATTGAGCTGTATGTATTAATATGTTTATAGGCATATCTTAGCACGGTCCATTATTCTACATTACGAGGAATAGTCTGAGGAGGTATCCTCCATGCATGCCAACGGATTCCGCGGTTCCTCTTAAATTTAAAAAAGAAAAATAAGATTTTACCTAGGCGGCCAGTATTCCAAAGACGAATGTACGATCGAACCTGTCAGAGTAATTGTTCTGGTTTGAAATGTCCTGGACATTGTATGGCAGTTTTGATCGTGATATGCTTGATGAATGTATATCCTTTTTTGTGATATAAAACAAATGACAGTATCTCTCTTTTAAAATGTAACTTTAAGTTAATTTTATTAAATATATCTATAAAATATAATTTATCATATCTTGCATTTGTCAGAAGATGGCGTTTGTCAGCACGTTGTCTCTTTTTCAAAATATAATTTTAATTGATTATATCTGAATAAACATATTCAGCTTCCGATATCCGGAGCAATTTATGTCACTGCCGACTGTCCGGAGTAAAAATATCCATATGGGCTTTATAGTGCTGTGTGACAGCTTATTTGTGATATGCAGGCTTCATAACCTCTGATCCCCTTTCAAAATTCCATTTTTATTTAGTTTTGCGCATTGTTTTCTCGTTTGGGGCACACGCATTCTTTTACTTGGGGACCATACGCCGCTTTTCATGGAATGGCACTAACGTGTCACATTGAAGCATGTAACCGCCGTATGAACACATCTGCTCTCAAAATTTCACCATAACTAGTTGAATTCTGCTGACGCCGGTGTTAGGGGACTGGCATGGACGGTAGTTTGCACTTGACAGTACCGTCCATGAACATGCTCAATCAAACCCAGTCTGCAACAATTTCGATTTTAACGTTTTGTGCGTTCTTGTGGGATTCTTTATTTCTCTCTATTTAATAAACTTCCTATGATCATCGTTAATAGTATTTGTATTAGCATTTTTAAACCTTATTTTAAGCGTATCGCAAGCTTGATGTTAAACCCTTTTACAGCTGGACACTTCACTTTCATCTTCAAATTGCATCTGATGGACGAAGTGGAAAACTCTATAATGGACAGTTCTAAAAGTATTTCGAACTGAATTGTTTTAATTTTCGTCTTCTGCCTTGCTTTATCGGTCCCTGTAGATGATTTATTGTTGCTTTCTATGCCTTTACTTTAAAGCAGCAAGCCTCAAGATTTATGTTAATTTTCATTAAAATTTTGGAATTGTACTTAAAAGTCAAATATTGTGAGGTGAACCAATATAGCAATTTACATATTGCAATCGGCACTTACAATCTAAGGAAATTACCAAAAACTGGACAGCATATTCAAAAATAACCCTTACTGCGTAAGTAACGCAGGAGAAATTTGATGATAAACTACTGCAAAGGCAGTCTAAAACAGCATATTACATGTAAATATCACTTGGATCTTGAATATATTCACTTTTCTTTAAATTTAAGTATGTTTTCTAAATATTGATTTTCTTAATATATTTTGGCTCATCTTTAGGCGTCTGCTTTAAAGCATAGAATACTTCGGAAATAATCATTAGGCCATAGCTTTTTGTACATATTTACACGATAATTAATGTGTTTTAAATATTTCGTCTACTGTTACTATGACAATAGTTAGAATTTCAATTGGCGGGATTTTTTTATTTACACTGTCTCGTCATATAGGAACTTACCGTAAGTGGTTATTGCAAGCTACCATCAACACCCCCTAGCACCGGCAAAAGCAGAATTCTCAATTTTACATAAACTGGTACACTTTTAAAGCAGATGAAAATATTCCAAAGATGTATTCATACGAAAGTGATCCTGGTATATTCAATGTAAAATGTTCGTGCAATGTCACTAAATAAAATGGATTTATAAAACGGGATAAAATGTCAAAAGACAATCTTTAAAAGCAGGAAACATATCTAAAGGGTCATTATACAGTATTTAAATAGAAATACAAGAACCACACAACTCGAAAAGGTGAAATAAAAGGAATTTGAAATACCACATACACAATAATAATGCCAAGCTGAACAATTTTCATATAAACATTATGTTTTGTCTGACTACTATACTACACTAACTTGCTGATTGTGCAATAATTTGAACGTACATTTTAAAAATTAAACCTTCCTTTAAAAAAGACATAAACGTGTAGAAGCTTTAAGTGTGTATTTATTTGCACTCCTGCATGCAGTTTACATTAAATATCAAGTGTTCAATTTTTTTCCCTTATTTGCTTTTCATGTAGAAAGAAATTAACCATGTAAAATCACACAAGACATCATGTTTAAAATGACAAAGTTTATTTTTAATGTGATCTTGAATATGCTTCAATCGTGAGAGAAATCATGATGACTTAAAAGTTTGCATTTGCACAGGAACAACATCGTCGGATGTTTACAACAAACGAACAGCCTAGTATAATTATCATTAGTTCCCAAATATGTGTTACTAGTATTTGAAAATGTGTCTATATAGAACTTCAGGTAAGTTTGCTATTGATATACGCTATTTCCTACATGATAATCAATAGTTGTTAATTTATCATGATAATACGAATTGCATACTTTATTTGGCCCTTCTAGATCATTGATTCCAGCATGTAAATGTTATAGATTGAATACCGTTTAAGCCGGTGCTAGGGTGCGTGAGATATAATGTTGAACTACTTTAGTTGCTGGTAGAGGGCGTGAGAGATGGGACACGTTTTCATTATCTGTCATGAACAGACACATGCACTTATTCATTATCCCTCATGTACAGACTCAATCAAACCGTGTCTGCAATTCTTACGTCATTTTGTTGTGATTAATGCTTCCGAGGGATCACTTTGTTTCGAGATTTTCAATAAAACTGAGTCTGCAAATTTCACGTTATATTTTTATATATTGTTGTTTTCGGTGCTTCCGAAGGGTCACCCGTTCCCAGACATTCATTATTATGATATTGATTGCTTTGAAATCTAAAAAAAAACAGTGCTAATTACAGACGTATTTGATATCTCTGGATCGGCTTATTGATTTGATATTTATCAGTTTTAATTTTCTCTGATTAACAATAAAAGTAATCTCCACTGTTTTGATTTACGGATGCTACTCAAATGGTGTCAGGATATAGGCAATTGGATTCCAGTATTAGGATCATCTAAAACTACCTTTTATTTTAAAGCCTTGCAGTGAGTAATAAATGGTTATAATGATTGATTTAAATAACATACCATAACATAACATAACTTTTATTCGACATTAAAATTGTAACAACAAAATTATAGTCGATTTACATCAAATAGTGCAAAAGTGAGACACGTGAATTCCTAACCTAGAAATATATATATGTTTACAGAGAAGTTCATTACATGACGAATGTCAATCATATTAGAATAAAATATGTATTTGGTAATTATATGTAAATAACATAATCATTGTAATGTATTGTCGGGGCGAGAACTCTGCAAGTGTGTATAGGTTATTTTTGTGCGAGTTGTTTCCCTTTCATTGCAAAAGTTCTTATCCCGCTTATACAGTCAAAACATGTGCCTAACTAGTAGATTTAAATGAAGCATATATATGCACCGAAAGATTCAAAAGCAACATAAGAGTATCCCTATTTTATACTTTCATAGTAATTTATAGTATAGACATCATTTGAGCCGCGTCACGAAAAAACCAACGTAATGCGTTTGCGACCAGCATGGATCCAGATCAGCCTGCGCATCCGCAAAGTCTGATCAGGATCCATGCTGTTCGCTTACAAACCCTATAACAAGTAGACAAACTGATAGCGAACAGCATGGATCCTGATCAGACTGCGCGGGTGCGCAGGTTGGTCTGGATCCATGCTGGTCGCAAACCCATTATGTTGGTTTTGTCGTGACACGGCTCATTTTTGTTAAGTGATCCCTTCCTATGATTTGGTTTTGAGGCCGTGCATGCAAATTGCTCTAGTAAAGTGTGAGCTTTTTTAACCGATATAACATCTTTTATAACTTAATACATTTTGATTTCAATTTTTAAAAGTTTAAAAAGGTTTATAAAAGTTTAATTTTTGTATCGGTTTTTAAAGTGACATGCTTATATTTCCATATTTCAGTTGAGTTGAATTGACTTTATATTTTGAAAGATTGACTGTCAAAATGGTGTTTGACCAACTGTTGATATTTGAAAATGTTTAAGATAAAATTATCAATCTGCCTTAAATTTAAAGACTGCCCACTCTTTTTATAATCTAAGTGCTATAAGTAAATTGTAATGGATATTCACAGAAATTTTGTTTGGATCTTTGCGTTATTTATTGTTTAAGCGAATTTAATTATTTAATTAAAAGGAAATATGGCAAAATGAAAACTTATTTTAATCTTCACCTGTTCACTCACTATCTTCACCTGTTCACTCACTATATACTCTTGGATGGGCATAATGTCACTTTAACAACAACAACAATTATGTTTCCATTTTCTGTAGAAAAGTTCCAGTTATTTAAAATCTTCATTACTTGAAAAGTGATTATAAAGAATAATAGTTTTTATATAAATTCAAATAAATCAATGTAAAATGTATAGGAAAAGAGTTTTTGTTTGTTTATTGAGACAGGTACCTGTCACTTTACATCAAATCAGAAGAGGGTGGGGTAAGAAAAACCGCCAGATTTTGTCAAATGGAATCGGAGCATCAAATATTTTTTAATAATGATTATCTAGAAACTATTCTTAACATTTGTGCAAAATATAAAATGTTTACCATGCTGATTTTAAATTATATTCATTTAAATTCGTTATGCTATCCAATTTCATGCATTTCAGAGTAACAGTTATATATAAAACTTCATTTTTTAATTACAAATTTTAGATACAAATTAAGAAAGAAAATAATAATCTGACCAAACAAAAAGTATAAAAAAGACAAACAATGAAGAAAAAAATGCATTCTCTGGGGTTTGAATCCATGCCCTAATGAAACTCTGTCTCCTCACTGAAATGAATACTCTTCAGAAAGGAGATACTGTATTAGGCATCCATTACCTTGACATACTTTGGGTAAGGACAGATATTTTATTTAAACTTGAAATACCTTCATTGCATATTGAAAAAATGTAATTTCCACTTTAAATAAAAATCTTTTTTTTTTTCTTTTTTCTTTTCTTTTTTTTTATCTCTGAAACAAGTAAAGCTTTGAACTATTTTTAATAAATATGCAAAAAGAAACATATCATTTCATCATGCCAAATCTCTTGACTTGCACAATGTCCATTTTCACTCATATATTCTATATTGATGGCTGTTTATATACAGATTCTACAGACAATACCCACCTGTAATGTTGAGGGGATTGACAACAGAACGGACATTTTTCTTTGTAATTTTTTTATTCATTCATTTCATTTATAGCTAGCATAATGGCATAATACTATGATCATGTCATCATTGTGAATGAATTTCTACATACAGGTGTTACAGGTAATTCCTCAGTGATAGAATTGAATATGGGACACAGGCATTTAAAGGTTAATGATTATTTTATCAATCGGCTATGCCCTCGTGATATAGTTCTCCTGGCATCTGGTTAAACTTGGAATTCGAGATAGTTTAGAAATTTAAACATAATTGTTTATTATATAGAATTATTTCAAATCTATAAAAGATATCAGCATGAAACTTCTTATACTGTCATGTCAGTTATAAAGATCTTTGACAGGTTGTATGACCCTGTTTAAATGATTGTTTGCTTATATAACCTAGCCACAAGGTGAGGGTTATATTGCAAACAACCATTTTAAATGGCCATATAATCTGTCAGGAATCTTTGTAACAAATTCATAATACAGCAAACTTCCTTTATAGAGGAAAAGAAAATTGATTTGTTCATGAATTGAATCATCATGTTAATCCAACGAAAAAAGATATGAGCCGCGTCACGACAAAACCAACGTAATGCTTTTGCGACCAGCATGAATCCAGACCAGCCCGCGCATCCGCACAGTCTAATCAGGATCCACGCTGTCCGATATCAGTTTCTCTTCTTGTAATAGGGTTTGTAAGCGAACAGCGTGGATCCTGATCAGACTGCGCAGATGCGCAGGCTGGTCGCAAGCTGGTCTGGATCCATGCTGGTCGCAAACGCATTACGTTGGTTTTGTCGTGACGCGGCTCATATTACAAATGTGCAGTATTATAATTGTTCATGATGACCAAGCATACGAAATTAACAGTCTTTGAGAAACAAAATGATAGCATTTTTGAGGCATGATGGGCCTTTAAAATATTTTACTCAAAAATGAGCATAGTAGTTGTTAGACATGTACATGCATTGTAAAGAGTTAAGATATTTTGATAAAACTGAAGTCAAAAGCAGCTCTCGTTCAGACTAAATTAGAATTTTGTTGTTACACACTTTAACAATTCATTTAATGAATATATAATTTTAGTGTTTTATCATAATGTTAGCTATCATTCAAATATATCAAGTTTAAAATCTATAAAATTGGCAAAATCTGAATACTTCAAAGGGCAAATATTAGATAATAAGAACGACAATAAGAAACTATGGCAGAATATCAAATCCCTTGGTTACAGTAACAATAAAAAAGAAAGTCCGAATATTGTTTTGTCGATTGATGGTGAAACTTATCACGATCCTTGTAGAGTTGCTAGTCATTTTAATAACTTCTTTACAAGTATTGCATCTAATTTAGTACAGAAACTCCCGGCAGCAAAGAATTTTTATAGTGTGGCATCCGATACAATTAAGAATTTTTATAGGAACATATCACAAAAAGAGTTTCACCTTCATCATGTAAGTGAGGAGTTTGTATATAAAGAATTATGTAGGCTTAATATAAGCAAAAGCACTGGATTAGATGGTATTCCTGCAAAATTTCTTAAAGATGGTGCTGATGTGTTAAAAATCCCTATAACTTATATTGTGAATTCTTCAATAACAGAGGGGGTTGTCCCAGATGATATGAAAATTGCTAAAGTAAAACCTCTACACAAAAAGAATAGTAAACTAGATGCCGGGAATTACAGACCAGTTAGTATTTTATGTATTGTATCCAAGATTCTTGAACGGGCCGTGTATGTACAATTTGAGTCATTTCTAAGAACTAATAATCTAATTTACGAACACCAGTCCGGGTTTCGGAAATCTCATTCAACTGACACATGTCTTATTTACCTACTTGACTATATCCGTACAAATAGCTCCAAAGGGTTACTCACTGGTATGGTTATGATGGACTTACAAAAAGCATTTGATACCGTCAATCATGATATTTTGTGTGATAAATTAGATATATTAGGTGTCAAATCTATTTCTTGGTTTAAATCATACTTGTCAGGAAGGTATCAGAAAGTAAGTATTGGTAAAGTTTTTTCTGACTCAATTCCTATTACGTGTGGGGTCCCTCAGGGCAGTATTTTGGGTCCTCTTCTATTTCTCTGCTATGTTAATGACATGGTAACTAGTATCGATTCTGATTGCAAGTTAATTTTATATGCAGATGATAGCACAATATTATTTTCGCATAAGGATCCAAAAATTATAGCCCAAAAACTTGCAAAGGTCTTGGAACGATGCTCAGATTGGTTAGTTGATAATAAATTATCTCTACACCTGGGCAAGACTGAATGTATGCTATTTGGTTCTAAATCCAAAATTAATAAATTGCAAATTTTTTCCATTTCATGTAATGATCAAACAATAAAGTCTTCGTCTGGAGTTAAATATCTTGGTTTGAATATCGATTGTTACCTATCAGGAGATAAAATTGTCAAGAGCATGCTTTCAAAGGTGAATGGAAGATTACATTTTCTATACCGTTACAAAAATTGTTTATCGGAAGAAATAAAGAAACAGTTATGTCCTGCCCTTTTGCTGTGTCACTTTGATTATTCTTCATCTTCTTGGTACGAAGGACTGAGTAAGTCACTGAAGCACAAACTTCAAGTAGCTCAAAATAAGGTTGTGCGCTATATAAAAGACTACACTCCTAGGACTTCGGTGACAAATAAGGTTCTGTCCGATCTTAAATTATTAAATGTCAATGATAGAGTTAGACAGTTAAGACTCAACCACATTCATAAAGTTTATTACAACAAAAGCCCTTCTTATTTAAAGGAATTGTTTAAGGTTTGTAGAATATCCAATTTAAGATCTAGTAATTTTAATTTTGTTTTGCCTCAAAATGATTCTTATGTTAAAAATACATTTTTCTACAATGCCACAAAAGACTGGAATTCTTTACCAGACAACATTAGATCAATTGACAATATCCAAAGATTTAAAACGAAAGTAAAACATTTTTTAAGTAATGAAAATGATAAACAAGCGAATAATATGTTTATTTATTATTAAATTGATGTATAACTTATGATAAACTTTTGTAACTTGTTTATGTTGTACTTGATATGTTTTAGTTTAAACGAAATTTATTTCATTTTGTTTGTGTACAATGTACTTGTCGTATTATATATTGAAAAATGTGTCTTGATTGTTGAAAATTTTCATTATTTTAACTTCTTTATAATTCATTTATTATTATGTAAGTTAGTGTAACAATTTTACAGTAAATGGACCCCATTGGAAATAAGCTTTTAGCTTAATGGGCAATCCTAGGGAACATACTCATTAATTAATCTTATAATTATATTTGTTGCATTTATGTGTGTGTTTTTATATATACATTTGTATGCAAATTGATATATGTGTGTATATGTCTATTCCCTGAATAAATCGATACGAAACAGCGAACATAAAATTGCTTAAAGATAAACTATGCTCAAATTTGATATTAGAAAACATTGATACCTGCTTCACAGTCTCTTTGTAAATATAAAAAGAACATGTTTTGACTTATCATAATGCTTAAAACTCTACACATCGTTTCTTAATAAAATACCAACTTTATAGAGAAAAAAAGCTTCCAATACATAGTTTGTTCATTCTTAATTCAAACAAGACATATTAAGTAAGAATTTCATAGATTCCTATAAATTTCTGTGACTAAAGACACATTTTGCCTCAGAAAACTATATATTTTTATGTCTTCGGAAATGTCAAACATGTGTTTCATACGCTGAACATACAGTCATGTGTTGTAAAGGGAGCAAAATGTAAAGAAAGTAGTATTTTGACTTCCATACAAAATACTTATACTAATCCGCGAAGTCTGATCAGGATCCATGCTGTTCGCTATCAGTTTCTGGTCGCAAATCCATTATGTTTTGTCGTGACGTGGCTTATATTTCGAAACTGTAATAAGATACCAAAACTTAACAGGTTTTTGTGAAATAAAATGAGCATAATATATATTTAATATATTTTTATGGTTTTTCTTTAAACAGTAAAGTTCTAAATGTGTTTGCACGGAGGGGGGGGGGGGGGGGTACAACTATATTGAATTTAATTATGAAATTTTCTTCCATAAACTGGTCTTTGTAGCACATTTACTAATTTAAGCTGTATGGTTGTTATTTATTGCAACAGTAATATGGCACAAACTATTGAAATTTTACAAACAAAACAAAACAACTGTTACTATTAAACCAGCCTTTTGAGCACATATGCTTCAAACTTCATACAAGTAATGTATGATTTGAAACTTACAGATTTATAGCCTTTATAACCACCGTGTTCCTAACCTACATATAATACACACAGAATTGCAAAATATGAATAATACATCTATTTACAATTACATGACAACTTATATTCGTACATTACACAAATAGAAGTACAATACAATGTATCAATTAACTTCTATGTACGTTGGCATTGGGCTAGATATTCGCATAAAACATATATGAGCCGCGTCACGACAAAACAAACATAATGGGTTTGCAACCAGCATGGATCCAGACCAGCCTGCGCATCCGCGATCCATGCTGTTCGCTTACAAACCCTATTACAAGTAGAGACACTGATAGCGAACAGTATGGATCCTGATCAGACAGCGCGGATGCGTTGGCTGGTCTGGATCCATGCTGGTCGCAAACCCATTATGTTGGTTTTGTCGTGACGCGGCTCATATATAACTTTAAATGAAACATTTATGTACCTTTAAACGAGAATTGTTTGTAACTGTTGTCTAATATGGAAGGCATGGTATATAAACATAGCTTAATTTCTAATATCATGCGCATAATCGCTTGTAATCAACTGAACAAATTTTAACATGCTACGAAACGTCCAGTAATATTTCTTCAAAAATCTTGTTCAGAGTTCCTGAGAAATAGGACATATTATAACAAAATGGAACTCTAACATGCTACACAGATTCAATTAAAGGTACACTGTGGGTTTTTCTCCATCTACCCACCTCTATTTTTAGACGATGAGAGGACATTCTTAAACGTGACCTAGCTATTCTATACTTTTTAATATCAACACTATCTAAATATCTACTAAAACTGAAATCGTTAAGTGTAAAATAGTGCTCTTGAAGAATTACTGATTCGGGAATTAAATGTCCTTTTTCCATGTGTCTCATACAGAGAGTTTTATATAAAACTTTATTTGTCTAAATTCATTGCATCTTTCGGATGTACAAAAAAGAAGCTGAATTAATATTCCTATGTAAGGATTGTATACGATGAATTGCCACTAATTTGTGCTTGTAGAAATGTTATTTTAATGAGTGTGATTAATTAAACATTAAACAATGTACATAGCAAGCATATCCAAAAGCATTACTATTATATTTTAGAATATTGCTTTTATAATATATATGAGTCGCGTCACGACAAAACTTACATATTGCGTTTGCGACCAGCATGGATCCAGACCAGCCTGCGCATTCGCGCAGTCTGATCAGGATTCATGCTGTTTGCTATCAGTTTCTCTACTTGTAATAGGGTTTGTAAGCGAACAGCATGGATCCTGATTAGACTGCGCGGATGCGCAGGCTGGTCTGGATCCATGCTGGTCGCAAACGCATTACGTTGGTTTTGTCGTGACGTGGCTCATATGTATATATTAAACCATACATGGTTCAACGTCGGCAAAATACCAGAGACCACATGGAACGCGAAACACCTTTTTTAATTTATCGAATACGTTCTACATTTTCCATAAATTTTTATCTTCAAATGTTGTAATTTTTGACCTCTCAGTTGGAAATCTGAAATAAAAGTATTAGTGGTACTTAATTATCGAGGTTATATCAGAAGAGTATATATATTGATATAAGAAGTGGTAGAAATGCGTTTTCCTTTGCTATATGAAACACCGTAATAATATACTTTACTGCTACCATTATTATCCAATATACCGGTATAAAACATTATGAACAAGAGCCATATGAAAGTGAACGCCAACTTTTCTTAAAACAAGAGCTGGCATAATGCAGTTTTTTTCTAAGTTCAGAAATGGTCATGATTAGATCAGACAAAAGCCTTGTAAGTAGGATTGCCTTAGTTTTTTTCAAATAGTCTAGTAAACAATAGATAAAATTGTGCCTAGATTTGTACTGAGAAATAGACCACTGTGTATGAATGTAATCACGAGAATATCAATAGATGTTAATTGACGAAGTATCTTAGAAAATAAATTGAATTAACAAGATTCAATATAACCATGTCTTATAGTCATTATTATATGTACGTAACATTGCATGTATATATGCACAGCTTCATATACTTTAATCTTATATGAACACTTCATACGAATCTTTTGTGAATGTAAACGGTGGCTCTCACTTAGGACACCCCGTGAAGGTCTCAAACTTCTGACACCCTTTGCGAGTTATCGAAGTCCAATGCAATGAAAAAAAAGTCATATTGCTTTATGGATGTGCATAAAATAAAATAACTTTGATAAAAGTTTAAGTAACCACAAAAATATGTCTACATCTATTATGAATTTACATGTATAATACATATTCTATAAGTATGTATATTGATGAACACTTGTGTTGTTGACAGATTTTTTTTTTTTGATAACTTTGGAGTATTTTAGCATTTTACATAAATTTCAACATTTCTAACTAGCATATGCTAACGAAAACAGAACATTCATAGGACTTCATGCATAATCTAATGTTTAAGAATATAGGATTAGTAACGCATGTAACGAGCAAAATATATATGGTGTTAAAAGGATAAAGAAAAGAACAAAAATTCAATAAATATAGATGTTCATGGTTTTAAGAGTGTGATAAAGAAACCCCATAACACTTAAATAATCATTCAGTATGATACCTTACATAAGTCGGTAATGGAGTTTTGAGCTGGAATGACCATTTACAGTTCGATTGTCGGTTTAACGTCGGCAGATACCACCAAAGTATTACAGACAGATACACTGATACCAGAGAACATATCAAACACGACACACCTTTTGTGTAATTTATCGACTTTTTTCTTTTTTAGTAGAAGTCGTTTTTCCGGTTTTTCTGGCTGGCCGGAAATTTTCGGTAATAACTAATATGAAATTACATTATGAAAAAACTGAAGATCTTTTGCACATGTTTTACTGTATCATCTCAGGCTAGACTAGGCAAAAAGTGTTTCGGCTGCTCCAGTTGTCTGGCTAACTTCACGGACATCGTCACACATTTTAATTCTTTTTACAGACACACATAAAAACTACAACAAAATAAATTAAATTCAGTTCAGATCATCATTGTTTCATGTAGTATAATTTTTTTTATTTCCGCGAAATGGAATAAAAATGCTATAATTTATGACAACCAAAGTACTGCCTCTGTACTCTCAATACCCATTTTTGAGACAGTAATGTCATACCAGTACAAGTAATTGCAGCGTAACCCGACTATGGCACGAATCCACGATCCCTGGGTTAAGAGGCAGACACCTTAACTACTTGGAGAAGACCACATCAACTTAAAAATTCGAGCCAGGAAAAAATAGGGAATTATCAGGGAAATTTATATAGAAATTTAGTGATCACTATTATGGAGAAGACGCTAGAGTTATGAGCCTTTTCATTTATGACGTTGACGATGATCAAAAATGAAGTTTATGATCACAAAAAATACAAAGATAGAATAAAAAACTAAAAACAAAATTTTAGACCAAAGGGAAATAACTCTTGAAATATATATTGAGTAAAGTTGACGGGATATAAATATCATATACATAACTCCTTAGTAATAAGGTTTGTTTGAAGACAATTTAAGTCAATATTTTGCATTTACATTGTATAAATTAAGATTTTGTTTGTTTGTTGCATTTTACGCCTTTTTCCAACAGTATTTCAGTCATAGTGACGTGTAGTTTCCTAACCATTGTAAATCCTGGAGAGTTACACCAGTACTAGACTACCTTCCTCCGCGCTAAACTAACACAGCATCTCCCGGTGATTGAACCCACGCCAGAGATGTAACTGGATTAGAAGTCAACGACTCCAACAATTACATAAACTATGAACTTCATTTCTCCCCCTCTGCTTTTATCATGGCTTGGGACATGCTAGTTACTAGAACTAGGCAGCATTGGAAGAAGTGTAGTTTTATAGTTAGTCGTCCAATCACAAACACCCTGTTTTCACTTCAATATACTGGATGGTTTAAGTCCACACAAAATCGCTACACTTCTCCCCCATCCAGACAGTTTTTATTGTAAATGTCACTTTAGTGTCCATACACGTGTAATTCCGGAATAAAATGTTTAACATCGATTATATTTTTCTTCCGCCATGAAGAATCAGTCCTGTGAATATAAAAACAGATTCATATCATTCAAAGTAAAATACAATTATTTACTGAGAAAAAATATTTATTTCCTTAGATAAACGTTTTGAGTTTAAACATACAATGTAATTACTTTAGCTCGATTGCGAGACAAGTGCTTGCATGTTATATTAATCACTTTCGTGTCCGCTTCCTGGCACTAACCAGTACAGGACGAGGTGTCATATGAGGAATCATGATCGCGACCCGACTCGGGCCCGAATCTATAATTGTTGGCTTGAGAGGAAGACATCTCAACCAGTAGACCACGGAATTACATAAATTATTAATTAATAATGAAAATGACCAACAGTTATCTATAATATAAATTTACCTGCATAGTTTGATTCTTGCTATCGTTTGTGTGGATATTCTTTAATGCTCAAATTAGCAAGCAGTATCACCCGTGAATTCCTGTTGTGCTCTGTTGGGATAATTAAATTTCATAATTAGCTTTTAGATAATACCAATTGCATATGTAATGACATGGATTTTCATCGATGTTTTGATTCCTAACTACAGTTAAGATGTATATTAAATTTATGTCAAAATCCAAGCACTTGTATAATATTTGAACAAAGTTCATTCATACGTATTGGAGAAGCCTACAATCTTTTCAGCAGTAAAAAATACAAATATTTTTGTTGATTATGCCCCTTTCTAGTCATTCCGAGAATTCTTATTGCATCTCATTAAACTTCTGTTTTTCATACATTTATCTTACAAACTTCCAGCAGTATATTTCTGTGAGATTAATGTATTTGAAGGTCACATTAAGCCTTAAATGAGAGTAATGATTTTTTTTTTTGGGAAAGGGCAAAAATGTTTTTTTTATTTCTTTTACAAAAGGGAAAGCTATTTTTCCGCCAAAAAAGTTAAAAAAGTGTCCCTCCATAAGTTATAAAAGGGGTTTTTAGGGGGGATGGCCAATGAGTAAATCTTTTTTTACTAAAAAAAAAAAACTTTTTTTAAAAAAAAAAAGGGTACTATTTTTAAGGGGTTTAAATTTCCTTTGAAATTTTTAAATGGGCCCTTTTCTGATTTTCTAAGGGGGAGGGGATTTCAATAATCATCACAACAGCAAATTTTTTAAAGGGTTTTGGGTTTTAAAAAAAAATAAAAAACCCGGTTGACCCAATTAAAAATTTAAAAATACTTTTATTTTTCCTTAAAACTTGGAGGGCAAAGAAAAAGTGAAAAATTTTTAAAAAAATTGGTTTTGTCCCCAATGTTAGAACAAAGAAATAATTTTTTTCAAAAATTTCCCCTTTTCATCTCATAAAAAAATTCCTTTTTTTAAAAAAATGAGTTTGAAACAAAAAATAAAATTTTTTTTGTTTTTTAATTTTATTAATGCAATTTTGTGAATTTAAAACCAAATCAAAATTTTTTTTTTTTAATTTTTTACCTTTAAATCTTAAATTTAAATTAAATTTAAAAATTAATTTTTGGGAATTAATTGGTAAAATTTTTTTTAATCAATTACAAATTGGGGAAATTTTTTAGGAAATTTTATTTCACTTATAATTTTTTTGACAAATTTTAACAAAAAAAGTTCATTAAAATAGAGTATGCAAAGGTTTTTGTTGTTTTTTTTTCCTTTTTTTTCCCGTCAAACAGTTTTATTTCGTTTTTTCATTATTAATTCTTCCCAGTCTTTTATTGAAAAAGGGTTTTAAAAAAATTATTTATCAAAGATATTAAAAAAAATTTTTAAAATTTTTTTTTCTTGGGTTTAGAATTTTTCATGTTGTTACAAAAAGGTTTAAAAAAGGTAAACCTTTTAATTAAAATTTAAAAAACGTTTTTATGCCTTATCCCTTTCGGACCCTTTTTTCTTTTAAATATGTTCATTGAATTTATTTTCGTTAAATTTGGAACTAATGTAAAAAACCTGGAAAATTTAAGTTTTAAAATAAAATTTTTTTAAAAAACCCACTATGCATTTTCTCCAAAAAATGGAAAACAAAATTCCAGTCTTACAAAAACTGCCCCTTTTCAGAGGTGTTAAAGCTGCAGCCAAAAACAACTTTTTGGGGTAAAAATAGGCCCGGGGGCCCCTCGAAAAAAGAATCGTGACCGTTTTGATTTTTAAAATTCCCCGGTTTTCTTTTTAGTCTTTTTTAAATTTCTTTTAAGCGTAATAAAATTTTAAACAAAGTCCAAAAATTATTATCTCTACTCTTGGACATTAAACCAATTTTGGAAAAAGTAGGCATAAATATTTTTTTTAATGTATAATTTTAATAACTGAAAAAGGGTAATTATTGTTTTAAATTGTAAGGGAAAACCTTTTACTCCCCAAATTTTAATAATTTATACAAATTAAATTTGTTGCAAGGGAAAATTTTTGTTCAAAACTTTCCCCCCTCAATTTAAAAAAATTGAAATCTGGGTTTTTTGGGTCAAAAAAATCTTTTTTGGGCATATTTCCATACTGTAAAAACCCCACGGGGTGAAACCCAATCTGCATTTCCATTTTCTAATACATGTTAAAATTTTACGTTCACTCGTTTTTTATTTAAAGCAAAACATAGCAAAGACGACCCGCACCGGGGGCAAAAAAATCGGGAAAAAGGAATTTTTTATTTTTTTGTTTTGTTTTTTTCATTTTACCCCTTTTTCTCAAAAGTAAATTTCAATATATGGCTGGTAGGGTTTCCCAAACCCCTTTTTTTCTGGGAAATTAAAACCCGTTTAAAATTGACTTTTCGGTTTTTGGCCCCCTTAAAAATACCCAAAAGGAAATATAAAGAGCAAATTTTTTCAACCGCTAAAAAATAAAAATTTTCAAAGACCCTTTATAATTTTTTTTATTTGGATGAGAGGAAAATTTGTTTAAACATATCAATTAAGGGAAATAAAATTATACAATTTTAAAAAAAATATAATGGCAATTTTTAAAAATACCATTTTGTTTATAATTTTGCGAAAAATAAACCCCTGACAACCCCGGGATTCCGGAAATTTGCAAAAGGAAAAATAAATTTAGGAGACGGGTTTTTAATTTGAAACCAAGGGAAATTTTAAAAGTATTTTAAAAAGGGAAATTTTCAGGGAAATTACTGGGTTAAAACAATTGGTTTTTAAAATAAAATGTTTTGTAACATTGGAAATACATTTTTAAAATGATTTTTTACATGATTTGAACTACATGTAATACCTGGAAGATTTTTTAGTGGAAAATATTTTCTAACAATACACCATATCCATCTCTCTCAACAATGAAACTACTTCCAGTTTTACAAATCTGCCGGTACAGAGGTGTAGAAAGCTGCCCCAAACACGAAACCTTCTTGCGAGTAAATAAGTGCCGGTCCTCTCGAAGGAATCATGACCAGTCTTGATCAACTTCCATGGTGTCTGCCAAGTCCTTGATTTTCCTTGAAGCTGCATAATAAAAAACCAAGTGAATGTAATGATATTTTTCTTCTGTAGGAAGGGCAAATATGTTTTTGATTATGCTTTTGTAATGGGGATGCTTATCACCCGACAAATATAGTATTAAAATGTATTATCCCATAAGTTACAAAAGGCAGTTCAGGTATATGGCCAATTTGTAACTCTTTTTTGATACTAAAAAAAATAAAAACTTTTAAAACTAAAAAGGGTACTATTTTTAAGACTAAATGGCCCTTTGAATTTCTTAAATGCTTTTTTCTGGGTGTCTAATTGGGGAATAATACAATAATCATAATCATCACAACAGCGATATTTTCATGTTTGGCTTTTAAAAAGTTAAAAACGGCCAACCAATAATATTTTAAAGTACTTTGATTATGCTTAAAAGCTTGGAGTCAAGAGAAAAAGTGAAATATTAAAGAAATATTGGTATGTCACAACTGTTAGAACATTTCTTTTCATTCTTCATAAAGATCTTTTTAATAAAAATGAGTTGAAACTACATATCTATTTTTGTTTTATTAATCTGTATTCATGCGTTGTGTAAATGAAATCAACTCTTGTCAAGTTAGTAAGACGCAATAAGCTTCATCACAGAAAAGATTTTGCTTAAGAATACAATATTAGAATATCATATAAACTGACCTCTTTAATCTCGGGAAATCTTTACTGACACATCATATCCAATTCCTTGACCATGCCCAGATCTACAAATAGTAACGTTTTCTAGAAAAAATACTCTGATAAAGTGTTGATAAAGCATCCCAGATTGTTAAGTATAACCAATTCTTAAAAGAACAACAAAGCTTTAACCCTCAGCTTGATTATCCCTTAAACGAATTAAATATTTTTGTCAACCTTTACTAAATTCACATTAACAATTAATTTGGTATTTAAGTGGTAAAATTCTTTTTAATCAAATTACAATTGTTAGATTTGTTAGGGCTTTTATTCATTTATATTTTATGACAATTCAACATCAAAAGTCATACATACGAGTATACAGGATGTTGTTTCTTTTTCCCTCCCGTTTGCACAGTTATTAATTCGTTTCTGCCATGAAGTCACATCTCCAGCTCCTTATATGAAAAAGTTAATAAATATATTATGCAATGATCATAAAAGAGAATAAATCTTTATTTCTTTAAGATATTAGATTTTACATGTTGTTACATAGGTTTATAAAGGTAATCTTGAAGTAATTAAAAAAATCGTTTATCATAGCCTTATCATTTCGGACCAATTTACTTAAAATATGTTCATGAATCATTTTCGTGATTTGAACTACATGTAATACCTGGAAGATTTAAGTGGAAAATATTTTCTAACAATACACCATATCCATCTCTCTCAACAATGAAACAACTTCCAGTCTTACAAATCTGCCGGTACAGAGGTGTAGAAAGCTGCCCCAAACACGAAACCTTCTTGCGAGTAAATAAGTGCCGGTCCTCTCGAAAGAATCGTGACCAGTCTTGATCAACTTCCACGGTGTCTGCCAAGTCCTTGATTTTCCTTGAAGCTGAATAATAAAAAAGCAAAGTCCAAAAACTTATTATCTCCTACTCTTGGACATTAAACTATTTGTGAATATGTAGGACAAAATATTTGTTAAATGTATAATTAATAACTGAAAAGGCCTATTATTGTGAATTGTAGAAAACTATACTCCAATCTCATAATAATTTGATAACATTAATTTGTTGCAAGTAAATTTTCGTTCAAACTTTTACCTCAATCAGTAATGAAATCTGTTCTTTGGATCAAAAAAATCTTCTTTTGACATATGCCACTACTAGTAAGCAACCTCATGGGATGAATCCAACCATCTGCATTCTCATATCTCAATACATGTCATAACATTCTACGTACAATACGTTTGCATTTAAAGCAAAAATAGCATGACGACCCGCATGGTCAGAACATCGGAACGGAAGATATTATGACGCAAATTTGTCAACCGCAGTATAAATAGAAATACATGACACTGATAATATTTTATTTGGATGAGTTTGTTTGTTTGTTTTGGGTTTTACGTCACATCGACACATTATAGGTCATATCGCGACGTTCCAGCTTTACTGGTGGAGGAAGACCTCAGGTGCCCTTCCGTGCATTATTTCAGGCACGAACGGGCACCTGAGTAGAACCACCGACGTTCCGTAAGCTAGTTATGTGGATGAGAGAAATTTGATTGAAACATATCAATAAGTAACATAAGTTATACAATTTAACAAATAATAGACAATACAAGTACCATATGTTTATAATTAAGCGAAAAATAATCGGTGACAACGCGTAGCCAGGAAATCGCAAAGGAAAATATTAGGAGACGGGTTGGACAATTTGAAACCAGAATTGTAAAAGTATTAAAGGACACATACAGTAATTTATTGGATAGAAGAAATTGGTATTAAAATATACATGTTTGTAACATTGGAAATACATTTTTAAAATGATTTTTACATGATTTGAACTACATGTAATACCTGGAAGATTTTTAGTGGAAAATATTTTCTAACAATACACCATATCCATCTCTCTCAACAATGAAACTACTTCCAGTTTTACAAATCTGCCGGTACAGAGGTGTAGAAAGCTGCCCCAAACGCGAAACCTTCTTGCGAGTAAATAAGTGCCGGTCCTCTCGAAAGAATCGTGATTAGTCTTGATCAACTTCCACGGCGTCTGCCAAGTCCTTGATTATCCTTGAATCTGCATAATAAAAAAATCAAATGAATGTAATGTTTTTTTCTTCTGTGGGAAGGACAAATATGTTTTTGATTATGCTTTTGTAATGGGGATGCTTATCACCCGACAAATATAGTATTAAAAAGTGTCATCCCATAAGTTACAAAAGGCAGTTCAGGTATATGGCCAATTTGTAACTCTTTTTTGATACTAAAAAAACTAAAAACTTTTAAAACTAAAAAGGGTACTATTTTTAAGACTTAATGGGCCTTTGAATTTCTTAAATGCCATTTTCTGGGTGTCTAATGGGGGAATAATACAATAATCATAATCACAACAGCGATATTTTCATGTTTGGCTTTTAAAAGTTAAAAACGGCCAACCAATAATAATTTAAAGTACTTTGATTATGCTTTGAAGCTTGGAGTCAAGAGAAAAAGTGAAATATTAAAGAAATATTGGTATGTCACAACTGGTAGACAAAGACTGAATTACATAACTTTTCATTCTTCATGAAGATCTTTTTAATAAAAATGAGTTGAAACTACATATTTATTTTGTTTTATAAATCTGTATAAATGCGTTGTGTAAATGAAATCAACTCTTGTCAAGTAAGTAAGACGCAATAAGGTTCATCACAGAAAAGATTTTGCTTAAGATTAAATATTAAAAAAATCATATAAACTGACCTCTTTAATCTCGGGTAATCTTTACTGACACATCATATCCAATTCTTTGACCATGCCCAGATCTACAAATAGTAACATTTCTACAAAAAATACTCTGATAAAGTGTTGATACAGCATCCCAGATTGTTAAGTATAACCAATTCTTAAAGAACAACAAAAATTTAACCCTCAGCTTCATTATCCCTTAAACGATTTTTTTTCATCTTTACTTAATCTTAAATTAATTCACATTAACAATTAATTTGGTAATTAATTGGTAAGATTCTTTTTAATCAAATTACAATTGTAAGATTTGTTAGTGCTTTTATTCATTTATATTTTATGACAATTCAACACAGAAAGTCATACATACAAGTACGCAGGCTGTTGTTTCTTTTCCTCCCGTCAACACAGTTATTAATTCGTTTCTGCCATGAAGTCACATCTCCAGCTCCTTATATGAAAACGGTTTAAAAATATATTATGCAATGATCATAAAAGAGAATAAATCTTTATTTCTTTAAGATATTAGATTTTACATGTTGTTACATAGGTTAATAAAGGTAATCTTGAAGTAATTAAAAAATCGTTTATCATAGTCTCATCATTTCGGACCAATTTACTTAAAATATGCTCATTAATCATTTTCGCGATTTGAACTACATGTAATACCTGGAAGATTTAAGTGGAAAATATTTTCTAACAATACACCATATCCATCTTTCTCAACAATGAAACAACTTCCAGTCTTACAAATCTGCCGGTACAGAGGTGTAGAAAGCTGCCCCAAACACGAAACCTTCTTGCGAGTAAATAAGTGCCGGTCCTCTCGAAAGAATCGTGACCAGTCTTGATCAACTTCCACGGTGTCTGCCAAGTCCTTGATTATCCTTGAAGCTGAATAATAAAAAAGCAAAGTCCAAAAACTAATTATCTCGTACTCTTGGACATTAAACTATTTGTGACTATGTAGGACAAAATATTTATGTTTAAATTATAATTAATAACTGCAAAAGCCTTTATTGTGAATTGTAGAAAACTATACTTCAATCTCATAATAATTTGATAACATTCATTTGTTGCAAGTAAATTTTCGTTAAAACTTTTACCTCAATCCGTAATGAAATCTGTTCTTTGGATCAAAAACATCTTCTTTTGACATATGCCACTACAAGTAAGCAACCTCATGAGTGAATCCAACTATCTGCATTCTCATATCTCAATACAGGTCATAACATTCTACGTACAATACGTTTGCATTTAAAGCAAAAATAGCATGACGACCCGAATGGTCAGAACATCGAAACAGAATAGATTTTAATTATCACACAATATGTTTACAGTTAAGCGAAAAACAACCGACGGCCCGCGTGGCCATGACATCGCAACTGATATTATTATATCACATATTTGATAACTGGAAAACAGCAAAATATAAATAGGGGACACAAATAACTTTTTCTGATGGAAGTAATTTTGATTTAAACATATAGATTAGTAGCATACGAAATGCATTTTTACAAATAGCCGATCAGATAAAATAATTACAACACACGTACAATACGACCCGAATGGTCAGAACATCGGAACGGAAGATATTATGACGCAAATTTGTCAACCGCAGTATAAATAGAAATACATGACACTGATAATATTTTATTTGGATGAGAGAAATTTTATTGAAACATATCAATAAGTAACATAAGTTATACAATTTAACAAACATAAGGCAATACAAGTACCATATGTTTATAATTAAGCGAAAAATAATCGGTGACAACGCGTAGCCAGGACATCGCAAAGGAAAATATTAGGAGACAGGTTGGACAATTTGAAACCAGAATTGTAAAAGTATTAAAGGACACATACAGTAATTTATTGGACAGGAGAAAATGTAATTAAAATATATACATGTTAGTAAACATTAGAAGTACTTTTTTAAAACAAATTTTAATTGCAACACAGTATGTTTAGTTTACCGTAAAATGACCGACGGCCGCGTGGCCAGGACATCGCAACTGATATCATTGTGACAAATATTTGACAACTGGATAACAGCAAAATAGAAATAGGGCACACAAATAACTTTTTGAATGAAGTAATTTTGATTTTTTAAACATATAAATTAGTAGCAATAGAGATTCATTTCAACAAATATCCGACCATATAAAATAATAACGACCCGCATGGTCAGAACATCAGAACGGAAAATCTTATAACACATATTTGTCACCCGCAGTATAAAAAGAAATACATGACACTGATAATATTTTATTTGGATGAGAGAAATTTAATTGAAACCTATCAATTAGTTACATAAATTATACAATGTAACAAATATTAGACAAAACAAGTACCATATGTTTATATTTTAGCGAACAATAACCGGTGACAACGCGTAGCGAGGAAATCGCAAAGGAAAATATTTGGGGACAGGTTGGACAATTCGAAACCAGAATTGTAAAAGTATTAATGGACACATAAAGTAATTTATTGGATAGAAGAAATTGTAATTAAAATATACTTGTTAGTAACATTGGAAATACATTTTTAAAACATATTTTAATTGAAATACAGTTTAGAGAAAAATGACCGACGGCCCGCGTGGCCAGGACATCGCAGCTGATATTATTGTCACACATATTTGACAACTGGATAACAGCAAAATAGAAATAGGGGACACAAATAACTTTTTTGAATAAAGTAATTTTGATTTTTTAAACGTATGAATTAGTAGCATTTGAATTGCATTTTAACAAATATCCGACCATATAAAATAATTACGACCCGCATGGTCAGAACATCAGAACGGAAAATATTATGACACATTTTTGTCACCCGCATTTTAAATAGAAATACATGACACTGATAATATTTTATTTGGATGAGAGAAATTTGATTGAAACATCTCAATTAGTAACATAAGTTATACAATGTAACAAATATTAGACAAAACAAGTACCATATGTTTATATTTTAGCGAAAAATAACCGGTGACAACGCGTAGCCAGGAAATCACAAAGGAAAATATTTGGGGACAGGTTGGAGAATTTGAAACCAGAATTGTAAAAGCATTAAAGGACATATGCAGTAATTTACTGGATAGTAAAGGACATATACAGTAATTTACTGGATAGAAGAAATTGTAATTAAAATATACATGTTAGTAACAGTGGAAATACATTTTTAAAACATATTTTAATTATAACACAATATGTTTATTTTAGCGAAAAACGACCGACGGCCCGCGTGGCCAGGACATCGCAGCTGATATCATTGTGACACATATTTGACAACTGGATAACAGCAAAATAGAAATAGGGGTCACAAATAACTTTTTTGAATGATGTAATTTTGATTTTTTAAACATATAAATTAGTAGCATTAGAAATACATTTTAACAAAAATCCGATCATATAAAATAAATATAACACACGTACAATATGTTTGGATTTACAGCAAAAATAGCATGACGACCCGCATGGTCAGAACATCGGAACAGAAAATATTATGACACAAATTTGTCAACCGCAATATTTAAAGAAATACAGGCCACGAATAATATTTTATTTGGATGAGAGAAATTTGATTGAAACATATCAATTAGTAACATAAGAAATACAATATAACAAACATTAGGCAATAAAAGTACCAAATGTTAACATTTTAGCGAAAAATAACCGATGACAACGCGTAGCCAGGAAATCGCAAAGGAAAATATTAGGACACAGGTTGGACTATTTGAAACCAGAATTGCAATAGAATTAAAGGACACATAAATAATTTATTGGATGGCAGAAATTGTAATTAAACTAAACATGTTAGTAACAATGGAAATATTTTTTTAAAACAAATCAAATATGAGAAAAAAGATTTTAATAACAACACAATATATTTATAGTTTAGCGAAAAATTACCGACGGCCCGCGTGGCCAGGACATCGCAACTGATATTATTATGGCACATATTTGACAATGGGAAAACAGCAAAATAGAATTAGGTGCCCAAAATAACATTTTTTCATGAAAGAAAACATTTACATTAGTAGCAATAAAAATGCATTAAAAAAATATCCGACCATATAAAATAATTACGAAACACATACAATCCGTTTGCATTTAAAGCAAAAATAGCATGACGACCCGCATGACGACATAAGAAGTCAGGACAACGCATCCGAAAATATTATACAGCATGTTAAACAATTTAAAACCAGAATTATAAAAGAATTAAAGAACACATAAAGTAATTTATTGGATGGAAGTAATTGTAAATAACATACTCATGTTAGTAACATTGGAAATACTTTTTAAACAAATATTAAACAACAGGTTTTAATTACAACAAAAGTAAAAATTGTTTATAATTAGCGAAAAATAACCAACTGAAATTATTATGACTTAATTTGACAATTGGAAAACAGCAAAATAAATTATAACGACAACAAAAGTACAATATCTTAACATTAAAAGTAAAAATGCACTGTGAACCGCGTGGCCAGGACATCGGAAAAGAAAATAGTCCAATACACCAGAACTATCGAAGAATCGAAACCAGTCTTGATCAACTTTCTTGGTGTCTGCAGTCTTGATCAACTTTCTTGGTGTCTGCTAAGTCCTTTATTGCTCCAGAAGTCACAGCTATTATGTCACATGGCAACTCTCCAGCTTTTTTGCATATATGTCCCTAAGTGCAAAAATATAGACAAAGGCCGGTGACAATTACTTTAAAATGTAAATATATACTTTATCTAAACAAACTTTTTAAACTCAACATATTACAATTAATTTGTTGGTTTTTAATTCATATGGCGACAATCCAGCTCTTTGGTACATGAAGATATGCTTCTAAATGCAATGTTTCAGGCAAGTGGTTGTACCAGAGTAGACCTATTAAACTTCCATCTGCTAGCTTAATAGACAAAGTATATTTGACAATTCCTATCATCAGTAAAATATACCTGATTGAAATTATAACTCATTTATTGAAAAATCCTTTCGAATATATATTACTTATTGAAATATTCAATGAAATAAAATACCTTATTTCTCCTACGATACTGGCCTGTCTCAATAATAACAATGCCATTCACATAATACACAACTTGCCAATGCTCCATCATGTAACTCCCCAACACAAACTTTTACCAATGTTACACAGCCATCCATATTTCGACATTATCCACCATCACAACGTTGGACACTAATCTAGCATTCATTGCCCACTGGTTTACTGAAAGGTAATTAGGGATAACAGAACAACATTCAAATTGCAAAATGTGAATATATACTATAAATAGATATTTTGAAAAAATTAACTAGTTACAATTTATCTCTATTTCTTTTTAAGTCATATTGCGACATTCAAGCAAATTGGTCAATGAAAAATTCACGTTATATGCATTGTTTTCAACAAGTGAAGGTAGTTAAATAAAACAAACGAACTGTCTCAAAGTAGCTTGTAAGTCAAACTACAATTAACAAAGCTATAGGAATGTCTACTTCCAAGCAAATGTCTAGCCCATTATACAAAATGAAAATAGCAGTTAATTATAACGACATATTTATTTGATATGACAGGGATTTCTAACCCTCTTTTATGAACATAACAATGACTCATTACCTTTAATGAGAACTATTCGTGACATCCAAGGGCAAGTTTTACCAAACAATACACCGTGTCCATCTCTCTCCACACTGAAACAACTTCCAATCTTACAAATCTGCCGGCACAGAGGTGTAGAAAGCTGTCCCAAACACGACTGCTTCTTGCGAGTATATCAGCACCGGGACTCTCGAAGAATCGATACCAGTCTTGATCAACTTTCACAGTGTCTGCCAAGTCCTTCATTGCTCCAGTAGTCACAGCTCCAGTGCCTATTGCAAGTCTCCAGCTTTATTTGCAGATGTGTCCCTAAGAACAATATATGTTATAGACAAAGGCCGGTGACAATTATCTCAAAATGTAAATATTTACTTTTCTCAATCAACATATTTCAATTAATTTGTTGGTTTTTGAGTCATATGGCGACACTCTAGCTCTTTTGGTACATGAAGATGTGCATCTAAGTGCAATATTTCAGGCAAGGGGTTGTACTTGAGTAGAACCATTAAACGTCCATCTGCCAGCTAACAAGACAACCAATTTTTGACAATTCCTATCATCTGTAAAATATACCTTGTCATTGATATTATCATTTATTTATAGAATAAACCATTTCAATATATTTTTACTTATTGAAATATTAAATAACATAACAACTTTATTTCTTCCTGGATGCTAGCCTGTTTCCAGAATACAATTTACCAATGCTCCATCATGCAACTTCCCAAAACAAACTTTTTACCAATGTTACACAACCATCCACATTTCGATATTATCCACCATCACAACGTTGTACACTAACCTAGCTTTCATTGTTCAATTGTTTACTAAAAGGTAACTAGGGTTAAGAGAACATCATGCAAATCGCAAAATGTGAAAATATACCATTATAAATCTTTTGAAAAAATTAACTAGTTACAAATTATCTTTATTTCTTTTTAAGTCATATGGCGACATTCAAACAAATTGGTCAGTGAAAAATTGTCGTAATATGCATTGTTTCTAACAAGTGTAGGTACACTACCAAGCAAATGTCTAGCCCATTATACAAAATGAAAATAGCAGTAATTATTACGACATATTTATTTGAAATGACAGGGATTTCTAACCCTCTTTTATGAACATAACCATGACTAATTACCTTTAATGAGAACTACCCGTGACATCAAAGGGCAAGTTTTACCCAACAATACACCGTGTCCATCTCTCTCCACACTGAAACAACTTCCAATCTTACAAATCTGCCGGCACAGAGGTGTAGAAAGCTGTCCCAAACACGACTGCTTCTTGCGAGTATATCAGCACCGGGACTCTCGAAGAATCGATACCAGTCTTGATCAACTTTCACAGTGTCTGTCAAGTCCTTCATTGCTCCAGTAGTCACAGCTCCAATGCCACATTGCAAGTCTCCAGCTTTCTTTTCAGATGTGTCCCTAAGAACAATATATGTTATAGACAAAGGCCGGTGACAATTATCTCAAAATGTAATAAATCAACATATTTCAATTAATTTGTTGGTTTTTGAGTCATATGGCGACACTCAAGCTCTTTTGGTACATGAAGATGTGCATCTAAGTGCAATGTTTCAGGCAAGGGGTTGTACTGGAGTAGAACCATTAAACTTCCATCTGCCAGCTAACAAGACAACCAATTTTTGACAATTCCTATCATCTGTAACATATACCTTCTCATTGAAATTATCATTTATTTATAGAATAAACCATTTCAATATATTTTTACTTATCTTTATTTCGTTTTAAGTCATATGGCGACATTCAAGCAAATTCGTCAGTGAAAAATTGTCGTAATATGCATTGTTTCTAACAAGTGTAGGTACACTACCAAGCAAATGTCTAGCCAATTATACAAAATGAAAATAGCAGTAATTATTACGACATATTTATTTGAAATGACAGGGATTTCTAACCCTCTTTTATGAACATAGCCATGACTCATTACCTTAAATGAGAACTACCCGTGACATCAAAGGGCAAGTTTTACCCAACAATACACCGTGTCCATCTCTCTCCACACTGAAACAACTTCCAATCTTACAAATCTGCCGGCACAGAGGTGTAGAAAGCTGTCCAAAACACGACTGCTTCTTGCGAGTATATCAGCACCGGGACTCTCGAAGAATCGATACCAGTCTTGATCAACTTTCACAGTGTCTGCCAAGTCCTTCATTGCTCCAGTAGTCACAGCTCCAGTGCCTATTGCAAGTCTCCAGCTTTATTTGCAGATGTGTCCCTAAGAACAATATATGTTATAGACAAAGGCCAGTGACAATTATCTCAAAATGTAAATATTTACTTTTCTTAATCAACATATTTCAATTAATTTGTTGGTTTTTGAGTCATATGGCGACACTCAAGCTCTTTTGGTACATGAAGATGTGCATCTAAGTGCAATGTTTCAGGCAAGGGGTTGTACTGGAGTAGAACCATTAAACTTCCATCTGCCAGCTAACAAGACAACCAATTTTTGACAATTCCTATCATCTGTAAGATATACCTTCTCATTGAAATTATCATTTATTTATAGAATAAACCATTTCAATATATTTCTACTTATTGAAATATTAAATAACATAAATACTTTATTTCTTCCTGGATGCTAGCCTGTTTCCAGAATAACTATGCCATTTACAATTTACCAATGCTCCATCATGCAACTTCCCAACACAAACTTTTTACCAATGTTACACAACCATCCACATTTCGACATTATCCACCATCACAACGTTGTACACTAATCTAGCATTCATTGTTCAACGGTTTACTAAAAGGTAACTAGGGTTAACAGAACAACATGCAAATCGCAAAATGTGAAAATATACTATTATAAATCTTTTGAAAAAATTAACTAGTTACAAATTATCTTTATTTCTTTTTAAGTCATATGGCGACATTCAAGCAAATTGGTCAGTGAAAAATTGTCGTAATATGCATTGTTTCTAACAAGTGTAGGTACACTACCAAGCAAATGTCTAGCCCATTATACAAAATGAAAATAGCAGTAATTATTACGACATATTTATTTGAAATGACAGGGATTTCTAACCCTCTTTCATGAACATAGCCATGACTCATTACCTTTAATGAGAACTACCCGTGACATCAAAGGGCAAGTTTTACCCAACAATACACCGTGTCCATCTCTCTCCACACTGAAACAACTTCCAATCTTACAAATCTGCCGGCACAGAGGTGTAGAAAGCTGTCCCAAACACGACTGCTTCTTGCGAGTATATCAGCACCGGGACTCTCGAAGAATCGATACCAGTCTTGATCAACTTTCACAGTGTCTGCCAAGTCCTTCATTGCTCCAGTAGTCACAGCTCCAATGCCACATTGCAAATCTCTAGCTTTATTTGCAGATGTGTCCCTAAGAACAATATATGTTATAGACAAAGGCCGGTGACAATTATCTCAAAATGTAAATATTTACTTTTCTAAATCAACATATTTCAATTAATTTGTTGGTTTTTGAGTCATATGGCGACACTCAAGCTCTTTTGGTACATGAAGATGTGCATCTAAGTGCAATGTTTCAGGCAAGGGGTTGTACTGGAGTAGAACCATTAAACTTCCATCTGCCAGCTAACAAGACAACCAATTTTTGACAATTCCTATCATCTGTAAGATATACCTTCTCATTGAAATTATCATTTATTTATAGAATAAACCATTTCAATATATTTTTACTTATTGAAATATTAAATAACATAAATACTTTATTTCTTCCTGGATGCTAGCCTGTTTCCAGAATAACTATGCCATTTACAATTTACCAATGCTCCATCACGCAACTTCCCAACACAAACTTTTTACCAATGTTACACAACCATCCACATTTCGACATTATCCACCATCACAACGTTGTACACTAATCTAGCATTCATTGTTCAACGGTTTACTAAAAGGTAACTAGGGTTAACAGAACAACATGCGAATCGCAAAATGTGAAAATATACTATAAATCTTTTGAAAAAATTAACTAGTTACAAATTATCTTTATTTCTTTTTAAGTCATATGACGACATTCAAGCAAATTGGTCAGTGAAAAATTGTCGTAATATGCATTGTTTCTAACAAGTGTAGGTACACTACCAAGCAAATGTCGAGCCCATTATACAAAATGAAAATAGCAGTAATTATTACGACATATTTATTTGAAATGACAGGGATTTCTAACCCTCTTTCATGAACATAGCCATGACTCATTACCTTTAATGAGAACTACCCGTGACATCCAAGGGCAAGTTTTACCCAACAATACACCGTGTCCATCTCTCTCCACACTGAAACAACTTCCAATCTTACAAATCTGCCGGCACAGAGGTGTAGAAAGCTGTCCCAAACACGACTGCTTCTTGCGAGTATATCAGCACCGGGACTCTCGAAGAATCGATACCAGTCTTGATCAACTTTCACAGTGTCTGCCAAGTCCTTCATTGCTCCAGTAGTCACAGCTCCAATGCCACATTGCAAATCTCTAGCTTTATTTGCAGATGTGTCCCTAAGAACAATATATGTTATAGACAAAGGCCGGTGACAATTATCTCAAAATGTAAATATTTACTTTTCTAAATCAACATATTTCAATTAATTTGTTGGTTTTTGAGTCATATGGCGACACTCAAGCTCTTTTGGTACATGAAGATGTGCATCTAAGTGCAATGTTTCAGGCAAGGGGTTGTACTGGAGTAGAACCATTAAACTTCCATCTGCCAGCTGACAAGACAACCAATTTTTGACAATTCCTATAATCTGTAAGATATACCTTCTAATTGAAATTATCATTTATTTATAGAATAAACCATTTCAATATATTTTAACTTATTGAAATATTAAATAACATAAATACTTTATTTCTTCCTGGATGCTAGCCTGTTTCCAGAATAACTATGCCATTTACAATTTACCAATGCTCCATCACGCAACTTTCCAACACAAACTTTTACCAATGTTGCACAACCATCCACATTTCGACATTATCCACCATCACAACGTTGTACACTAATCTAGCATTCATTGTTCAACGGTTTACTTAAAGGTAACTAGAGTTAACAGAACAACATGCAAATCGCAAAATGTGAAAATATACTATTATAAATCTTTTGACAAAATTAACTAGTTACATATTATCTTTATTTCTTTTTAAGTCATATGGCGACATTCAAGCAAATTGGTCAGTGAAAAATTGTCGTAATATGCATTGTTTCTAACAAGTGTAGGTACACTACCAAGCAAATGTCTAGCCCATTATACAAAATGAAAATAGCAGTAATTATTACGACATATTTATTTGAAATGACAGGGATTTCTAACCCTCTTTCATGAACATAGCCATGACTCATTACCTTTAATGAGAACTACCCGTGACATCAAAGGGCAAGTTTTACCCAACAATACACCGTGTCCATCTCTCTCCACACTGAAACAACTTCCAATCTTACAAATCTGCCGGCACAGAGGTGTAGAAAGCTGTCCCAAACACGACTGCTTCTTGCGAGTATATCAGCACCGGGACTCTCGAAGAATCGATACCAGTCTTGATCAACTTTCACAGTGTCTGTCAAGTCCTTCATTGCTCCAGTAGTCACAGCTCCAATGCCACTTTGCACGTCTCCAGCTTCATTTGCAGATGTTCCCCTAAGAACAATACATGTTATAGACAAAGGCCGGTGACAATTATCTCAAAATGTAAATATTTACTTTTTTAAATCAACATATTTCAATTAATTTGTTGGTTTTTGAGTCATATGGCGACACTCAAGCTCTTTTGGTACATGAAGATGTGCATCTAAGTGCAATGTTTCAGGCAAGTGGTTGTACTGAGGTAGAACCATTAAACTTCCATCTGCCAGCTAACAAGACAACCAATTTTTGACAATTCCTATCATCTATAAGATATACCTTCTCATTTAAATTATCATTTATTTATAGAATAAACCATTTCAATATATTTTTACTTATTGAAATATTACATTACATTAATACTTAATTTCTTCCTGGATGCTAGCCTGTTTCCAGAATAACTATGCCATTTACAATTAACCAATGCTCCATCATGCAACTTCCCAACACAAACTTTTTACCAATGTTACACAACCATCCACATTTCGACATTATCCACCATCACAACGCTGTACACAAATCTAGCATTCATTGTTCAACGGTTTACTAAAAGGTAACTAGAGTTAACAGAACAACATGCAAATCGCAAAATGTGAAAATATACTATTATAAATCTTTTGAAAAAATTAACTAGTTACAAATTATCTTTATTTCTTTTTAAGTCATATGGCGACATTCAAGCAAATTGGTCAGTGAAAAATTGTCGTAATATGCATTGTTTCTAACAAGTGTAGGTACACTACCAAGCAAATGTATAGCCCATTATACAAAATGAAAATAGCAGTAATTATTACGACATATTTATTTGAAATGACAGGGATTTCTAACCCTCTTTTATGAACATAACCATGACTAATTACCTTTAATGAGAACTACCCGTGACATCCAAGGGCAAGTTTTACCCAACAATACACCGTGTTCATCTCTCTCCACACTGAAACAACTTCCAATCTAACAAATCTGCCGGCACAGAGGTGTAGAAAGCTGTCCCAAACACGACTGCTTCTTGCGAGTATATCAGCACCTTGACTCTCGAAGAATCGATACCAATCTTGATCAACTTCCACAGTGTCTGTCTAGTAATTCGTTCAGTCATATTGAGACCCTTTTATCTGTATTGGTAGATGTGTTCCTTTAGTGCAATCTTTCAGACAAGGGCGGGTGATAAAACCTCAGAATATATTATACATTGATAACAATTAAATATATCTTCATAAACTATTTTGAAATTTGAAATTTTACTATAAAATTGTTGTGCTGAAACCAGCTTAACTGGTAGATGAATATAGACTCTTGAGAGCATTGTTACAGGCAATGGCCGATATCTAAGTACAACTTCTAGCTTTCCATATGATAGCTAGCTGGACAACTCCAATTAACAGTGTGTCTTACTTAAATTATTACTTATCTATTAAATCTCTTTAAAATATATCATTTACTTATTGAAATATTCCTTTAAGGAAAGTACCTGAATGCTGAAGTCTGTCATGAGACTGACAATGACATATACAAAATATACATTGTACTCAATGCTCCGTTGATCATGTCACTCCAAAATAAAACACTATCAATGTAACACTGCCATCCAGTCTCCTCACAAATTTGCAGGTGCACATATTTGGACAATTTGCAGAATTTCCTGGCACACACAAAAAAACAAGAAACACAAAATTTAGGTGGGGAATATCAACAATTAAACAATAGATAACAAAAATTATGGGACACCATGGCCGAGATAATTAAAAGCAAAACACCGCATTTGGTAAAAATCGCGAGAGCATAGTTTAGGCGCATTAATCTGACCGAAATCGCATTTAACATTAAAAAATATAAAGGAATCACACAAAATAAATAAGAAATACATTTTAGTTTACATAGGTTTAAAACAATTCATAATCAAATATAAAAACATCCACGTAAGGTGAAAATCGCGCGTGAATAGATAGGACGCGTAAGCCCTACCAAAATCGCATTTAACATTTAAAAAATAATTAATCAAACCATCCCACCCCCTTCCAACAATATCAACTAAAATAACTATTCACATGTTTACATTTTAGCAAAATACTCAAAATAAACAAGAACACATTTTTAGTTACACAGGTGGGAGACAATTCGAAAAACGACGCGTTGGCCTGATAAAAAACGCATTTTCCATTTAACAGTTTTAAACCATAAATGATCAAACAATTCCACCCCCTTCTAATAATATCAACTAAAACACCTAATCATATGTTTATATTTTAGCAGAATACACAAAATAATCAAGAAACACATTTTTAGTTTACATAGTTGGAGACAATTCATAATCAAATATTAGCAAACATTAACGTAAGGTATAAATCGCGCGTGAATAGATACGACGCGTAAGCCTGACCAATATCGCATTTAACATTTAAAAAAATAATAACTCAAACCATCCCACCCCCTTCTAATAATAACAACTAAAATACCTAATCACGTGTTTACATTTTAGCAAAATATACAAAATAAACAAGAAACACATCTTTTAGTTTACATAGGTGGGAGACAATTCGAAGAAAAACAACGCGTTGACCTGGCAAAATCGCATTTTACATTTAAACCATTGATGATAAAACCATCGCACATCCTTCTAATAATATCAACTAAAATACCTAATCACATGTTTACATTTTAACAGAATACACAATGTAAAGAAAAAACACTTTTTATGTTTAGTTTACATAGGTGGAGGATAATTCATAATCAAATATTAACAAACATTCACGTAAGGTAAAAATCGCGCATGTATAGTTATGACCAAAATCGCATTTAACATTTAAAAATAAATAATCAAATAACCCCACCCCCTTCTAATAATATCAACTAAAATACCAAATCACGTGTTTACATTTTAGCAAAATATACAAAATAAACAAGAACACATTTTTAGTTACATAGGTGGGAGACAATTCGAAGAAAAACGACGCGTTGACCTTGCAAAAATCTCATTTTACATTTAAATCATAGATGATAAAACCAACCCACATCCTTCTAATAATATCAACTAAAATACCTTATCACATGTTTACATTTTAACAGAATACACAATGTAAACAAGAAATACTTTTTATGTTTAGTTTACACAGATGAGGATAATTCATAATCAAATATTAACAAACATTCACGTAAGGTAAAAATCGCGGGTGTATAGTTATGACCAAAATCGCATTTAACATTTAAAAAATAAATAATCAAATAATCCCACCCCCTTCTAATAATATCAACTAAAATACCAAATCACATGTTTACATTTTAACAGAATACACAATGTAAACAAGAAATACTTTTTATGTTTAGTTTACACAGATGAGGATAATTCATAATCAAATATTAGCAAACATTCACGTAAGGTAAAAATCGCGCGTGTATAGTTATGACCAAAATCGCATTTAACATTTAAAAAATAAATAATCAAATAATCCCACCCCCTTCTAATAATATCAACTAAAATACCAAATCACATGTTTACATTTTAGCAAAATATACAAAATAAACAAGAAACACATCTTTTAGTTTACATAGGTGGGAGACAATTCGAAGAAAAACAACGCGTTGACCTGGCAAAAATCGCATTTTACATTTAAACCATTGATGATAAAACCATCAAACATCCTTCTAATAATATCAACTAAAATACCTAATCACATGTTTACATTTTAACAGAATACACAATGTAAACAAAAAATACTTTTTATGTTTAGTTTACACAGATGAGGATAATTCATAATCAAATATTAGCAAACATTCACGTAAGGTAAAGATCGCGCGTGTATAGTTTTGACCAAAATCGCATTTAACATTTAAAAAATAAATAAACAAATAATCCCACCCCCTTTTAATAATATCAACTAAAATACCAAATCACATGTTTACATTTTAGCAAACTACACACTAGAAATAAGAAACACATTTTGTAGTTTACATAGGTGGGAGATAATTGATAAAAAGACGCGTTGACCTGTCAAAAATCGCATTTTACATTTAAACCATCATTAACCAATTTAACCCACCCCTTCTTATAATAACAACTAAAATACATCATCACATTTTTACATTTTAGCGGAATTCGCACAAAATAAACAAGAAACACAACTCAAATATCAAATACATTTTAGCAGAAATCACGCAAGAGAAGCCGAAAACACAATTTCCAAGTATGCATATTGGCAGAAATCAAGAAATTGAGTTTGTAGGAAGGAGACATTATGCCTGTACAAGTGCAGTGTGTTGAACAAAATCCGCAAGAGCGTCGCGCAGCGAGATAAAATAAACATCGAACGTAATGTCAACAAGCATTCAAAAATCACCCTGAATGCAAAGCAGCATTTAATTTAAAAGCTAAAAAACAAATAAAACACATTCGTACAATGATTTGCAGACGTCAGATAAAAAGAGGAATTCAAATATTATGGTTCGAAATATATTAGCACAAGAATAAATTACTTTACCAACAAACACCGCCATTGTCCGCGTCCTTTCCCTCTAAAATGATAGCGCATTCAATACAACACACATCAGACCATCACATGATCACGTGATATGCGGGAAAATTTTTTAAAAGAAAGTTGATTGTCTGACAATAGGTATCTTTCCGCATACACTTTCTCTTCATACATTCAAAAACAGTTCACGTTTCGGCCCTTTCCGCTGTACAACGGGCAAAAG
This sequence comes from Ruditapes philippinarum, assembly GCF_026571515.1. Lineage (NCBI taxonomy): Eukaryota > Metazoa > Mollusca > Bivalvia > Venerida > Veneridae > Ruditapes > Ruditapes philippinarum. Next base: position 180,568 of record NW_026853197.1, read on the forward strand.
ATACGTGGTATGATATTAAACAACTCGGCTTTTTCCGACGACACTTTGTAAAGAGATTTATTGAACTCGCCTGAAGTTATTCACACAAAATATTACATGTATACAATATCGCGACCAAGTATTATATGTAATGATTTGACAATAATTCCGTTATAACACTGAAAGAAGCACTAGAGACTATACATGTGACTTATTAAATACTTTCCTTAAAATAAAATGGTAATTACAGATAAGATAACAAAATTGGTAACTTGCGTAATTACAACACAGGTACATCAGTTGTCCAAATCCAGTTGAATTCCGTTATCTTGTTTGCGTGTTGAAATGAAAACCAATATCGCAAAATTTAAATAAACATTACCCAAGGCTTTAATTCCACGTACCGTTATTGTGCGCGTTTTATGGCGTTCATTAAATCCGTGCATTACCATATCATGTACACAGAGAAAAACGTTTCCCAAACACACAAAACAGGCACATTCTATTTAAATATGTAAAGCAAAATTTCGTGATTACCGTGCAAACGGCATAGTTCCGTGATTCTCGGACAACACAGCCGAATTGTCAAATTTATATATAAAAAACTTTTAAGCATCATTCTTTGTAAAATTATAGCTTAGTATTTTTCTTAGGCACATTATGCCTCAGATTCCTTATTTAGAATGGCAGACATGTGATTTAAAATGTTTAAAGGCACATTATGCGTCAGAAATGCTATCATTTTTATTTCTCAAAATTTTAAATATTTGGTGTCTTGTTACAAGTTCCACAAAAAATACTTATTTGCCATATAAATGAACTATCTTTGCATCTTTTGCTTTGCTTGCAATTGGTATAATTATAATGAATTAGTATTTTGTATGGAAGTCAAAATATTATTTGCTACCTTTACGACACATTACTGCACATTCAGCACTACTTTTTCAGCTGTTAAATATCTTACATGTTCTAAATCTATTATTAAAACATGATAAAACATGTGTTTTACATTTCTGAAGAATTTGATAAAAAAGGATTTCTGAGGCATAATGTGCCTTTAAATGACGTCTTTAATAGAGTCGATGCTTATTACCCGACGGACGAAAGTAGTGCTGAATGTTGAATTATTTGTCATTAAAGTAGCCACATGTAAACCAAGGACTAGTTTGACTTCCATACAAGATAACTCTAAGTGAACTTATTTCAAGAAACAAAAAGCTTTTAAGTTTTCATTCGTTACTGAGCAAAGTGTTCATTAAATGGCATTATCTATATGATTATATACCAATGTATGTTTATTTATGAATAGTCAACAAAATATTTTATTCCGCTTTTACAAAGCTAAATTGGAGTTCAGTTCAAATTTCCGAACTCATTCACTGGCCATATAGTTGAATCGTTTTTATTTGTTTGGGTCGTCAGACCAAACAAATAATGGTAGCGAAATTTCAGAGTCTAATGTTGTTAATTGCAAATGCCGAAAGTAGTCCACTTTTTTGGAGCGGTTACTTCCCTTTTGTATGTACACTAAAGCCGAAAAATTCAGGGGAGATCACTGCGTAAAGATGGTCAAAGACAGGCGCATCAATTTTCAAGCAAAGTAATTCCCGAATGGTCAAAGATTTCTAATATTGTTTTATTGTATTTTCTGATCGAAAATAACTAAATACAAAGCGGACATTCAATCTCTGACACAGAAGTTTATTACAAACCTAACAACAAGTAGTTCTCAAAACAGCTAAAAAATAGCGATTTAAAAGAAAGAAATATTTTATTTTGTTACAAGTATCCAACAAATTACAACGCATTTAAAGTTAAACAATAGCGTTGGCTTATAGAATTGTCAATAAATGCACAATCACAAATTACGCGGATGAATATGATTTTATCAATGAAAATACTATTTTTAGCCATGTTGATTACCGAATACTACACAAACCGAGTAGTGGAATATATAGATTCTACATGCCGGACCGTTTGGGCGAGAGGATTTTTGCTAAATTATTTACTTCAATTATAAACAACAGGTTTACCCTGAACAAAATACCACGAAATTAATAAGGATTACAAACCCGAACTGCAATGGAAGTTCTAAATTTAGAATGACTTGATATTATTCAGACACACTGTGAATAACTTTTCCGTGGTACAGTGGTAACGCGCTCGCCTCGCCTCGCGAGTGAGAGGACTCGAGTTCGAATCCCAGTCGAGGAAACTTTTTTTTTTGTTAAATTCTTTTTTTTAAGTGTTTTTGTTAAGGAAGTAGCCATGATATACAAAGATAAAGTGTGGCTGTCGTAAAAAAAAGAACATAAATGATTTTTTGATGCAACTCTAGTTATGCAGAATTCCGTATGTATCAAACTCTGGTGCCTTACAAAAGGAATTATAATACATAAAAATAAACTTATTCAGGAAAATGCATACAGATATACAGTAAGATTTAGATTGCAAAGATCAGAAAATACCACAGAACTTGCAGCCGTTTGATTCTTTATAAATATACATGCTTATAGTAAGCTCCAGGATTATTTACATCTGTGTTAAACAACAGTTAAAGTCGTTACAAGCCCTAATTTAGAATAATATGGTTTGATTCAGGCCGTTCACATATAAATTCACCGTGGCTGAAGGGTTTTCGGGCTTGCTTAGGAAGCGAGAGGTCTGGAGTTCAAATCCCAGTAAAGGTTACTCATTTTTTTAAATTGTTAAAGTCAAATAAACATTGGATTGAATATCAGTGTTGCAATTAGTCTAATAGCCAATTTACTAAAATAAAAACGCTGGAAAGCATTGGTGGCACTAAACATATAATCTCACAACCTGCACCTTTCTTACATTCTGAGACCCAAACAAATTCAGCGCCTTCTGTGCTTTGATTTCTTCTGCTGTTTAGCCATTAAATAACAGTGATTTGAGTCAAGTCACGACAAAACCAACATAATGGGTTTGCGACCAGCATGGATCCAGACCAGCCTGCGCCATAGGAACTCTGGAACAGGACCGCATATTGCGGCGCATAAATCCGAATCCGTACCGGCTTTACATATTGTTTGTCCGACCTTTGAATATCTTTTCATATTATGCGAGCGGGTGGTCTTTATTTATCTAATCTCAATTAAATATAATCTGCTAATTTAAAAATCAGTCAAATATACGGTATATTGAAAAAGGTCTTTTTTTATAATACCGTAAAATTTGACCAATTTTAAAAGAGACAGATTGGGTTCAATTGATAATATATTTTTTGAGTCCATACACTCGGATAATACTAAAAGATATTTAGATGTAGCAGAAACGTATTTAAAAACCGTTACAAGATCGAAAATATACGCCGCAATCTGCGGTCCCGTTCTCGAGTTCCTATGGCCTGCGCTTCCGCGCAGTCTGATCAGCATCCATAGTGTTCGCTATCAGTTTTCTCTACTTGTTATAGGGTTTTGAAGCGAACAACATGGATCCTGAACAGACTGTGCGGATGCGCAGGCTGGTCTGGATCCATGCTGGTCGCAAACCCATTATGTTGGTTTTGTCGTGACGCGGCTCATTTAGTTTTTTTGTAGTAGACAAATACCATTTACATTGCCACTTGCGAACGTTTGTCTATGTGTTATGACAAAATAGTTTACATTCAACATGGTTTTCAGCATGTGATTACATCAAACATCTAGTGTTCTAAATTAATCAATAATTCAAACATGTAAACATATAATCGTATTCATTTGTGAGGCTTACATGCGCCTTTAAGAAATTTTTTATTAATTTTACGCCTGCTGCCTACGCACGATTTTCTCGTGTATAATTATGCGAGAAAATCGTGCAATGTAAAAGTAGACAATCGTGTGATGTCTTATCAATACACACAGCAGAAATACTTCAATGTAATAGGTCCAGCAATAAACACATTTAAAATGAACAATTTTTTATGAACGTTTCGATGTAAAGCTAAGGCCTGAGCATTAACAAGAACGAAAAAAAGCATTCTTAAAGTTAACAGTTTATCCTAGCTTCCAAACGTTTTACCAACTAATATCAACTTTTTTCTGTCAATTATTTCCCTCAGGTTTATATTCTTTATTCTTTATCTTAATTCAAAACTTTATTTGAATATTTTTTGTCTCGTTTTTATGGAACATTCTATATAAAACCTTCTGAAAAATTTAACTTAAATTGAATACCAGAAATGTGTCCATAGGACACGGGTGCCCCCACACTACACTGTTTTGTCAATCTTATGACTCTAGGTCAAATACGTTTTTGGTTACATGCGCCACAAGTTAAAAAATATTTTTTTTTTACTAAGTAAAGGGCAAGAACTTTTTTTCCTGTAAAGTGGGTTGATTCTAACCCAAGAACTCAAGGAACACATAACACAACATAGTGAAATGTTTTTACTAAGTCAAGGGCAAATAACTCTACAAATACTTGATAAATCCACAAGCGAAACCCAAGGTGCACAACTTCACATGCTGACAAACATTTCTGTTAAGTTTCATGACTCTAGGTTAAATACATTTTGAGCTACGCACCACACAAATTAAAAATTGCAAAATTTCACTAAGTCAAGGGCAATTACTCTGATAAAACATTCAAAAGCGGAATCTCAAGTGCACAATTTCACATTCCTGTAAAGTTTCATGACCATATGCAAATACTTTTTAAGCTACGTGTGACGCAAGTTGAACATTGCAAATTTTTACGAAGTCAAGGGCAAAAACTCTAAAAATACTAAATAGATCCACACAAAAATATCAGGTACACAACTTCACATGCTGAGCAACATTCCTGTAAGGTTTCATGACACTAGGTCAAATACTTTTTGAGCTACGTGCGACACAAAATGAGAACGGACGGACGGATGGATGGACGGACGAACGGACAAGGGTAAATCTAAATCCCCCCCCCTCCTAAAGTGGGGGCAAACATTGTTAAAAACAACATTTAATTTTGTAATAGAAATTGTTTTGAGTAATCTCCCAATATTTTGAAATAATCTTGAAACAGATGTTTTCTTATTCTACTACTCTCTAACACATTTTTTTCATTTTAATTATTTATCTTATTTGCTTTTTTCTGTATTATTCTGCATATTTTTTATTGCAATACCTTATATGTGAAAAGGACTTTAAATATGTCACATTTGACTTGTTTTCCAATCCACGAAATCTATCAATGCGATTGTATATTATGCTTACTGTATATATTTATGTTGTATAAATTGAAATAAATATTGTTTAAACTTAACTAAAGCTAAAATACGAATCGTATATACCTTTTGTATTGTGTGTTAGTGTTTTTCTTCTTTTTGCAATATTGAACAATATAACGTTCTAGGTGCATTCATTTTCGAGTAAAAACCCGAAAAGCAAGTAAATAAATTAACAAACAGAACATTTGTACTTCGGATCATTCCTATCACTGCTGAACAATATCAGACTCTGGTTAAAGACACATAACTGCTGACTGACCGGCATTACTGACATTATGCCCATCCAAGGGTATATAGCTAGTGAACAGGTGAATATCAAAATAAGTTCTCATTTTGCAATAATTCATTTTACTTCAATAATTTACTTCCCATAAACAATAAATAATGCACAGATCTAAACAAAATTTCTGTAAATATCCATTAGAATTTACGTATAACGCCCAGTTTATAAAAAGAGTGGGGCAGTCTTTTTATATTTTAGGCAGATTTATAATTTTATCCTGAACATTTTCCAATATCAACGGTTGGTCAGACACCATTTTAACAGTCAATCTTGAGAAATTCAATAGAAAGTCAATAAGGCTCAACTTGACTATGAAAATATGAGCATAATGTCACTTAATGGACATTACGTGCTCACAAAAGCTCAGATCTGAGCATACTGAACTCAGCTGAGCTAAAAACAAGAAAAAGCAAAGAAAATTATATAAAGACCCATTTATTGTATGAAACTGGCATTCATAAAAATGTTATAACAAAATAACAATTTATTAGATGATGTTATTTTTCAAGAGCATTCATTCAACAAACGCTGCTAAAACATGCATTCATTTATATAGCTAAAAATCATATGAGCCGCGTCATGACAAAACCAACATAGTGGGTTTGCGACCAGCATGGATCCTGACCAGCCTGCGCATCCGCACAGTCTGATTAGGATCCATGCTGTTCGCTATCAGTTTCTCTACTTATAATAAAGTATGTAAGCGAACATCTTATCCTGATCAGACTGCGCTAATGCGCAGACTGGTCTGGATCCATGCTGGTCGCAAACGCACTATGTTGGTTTTGTCGTGACGCGGCTCATATACATGTTATAACAGTGCTAAAATATTTCATAAATATATAAATATTGCTCAAACATTCATATATATACATGTACATAGATCTATGTAAAAAATTTACCATAAAAATAGTCCTATATAATTAGCAATTATCTACAAACATGTAATTATCAATAAATGTGCACATATCACATAATGTTAAAATCTGATTGAGTTAAAGAAGGCATGGTCATATTATCAAGGAAAAACTATTTTTACAAATTTATCAATTATGAAATATGGTGCTATATCAGTCAAATATATTTCATATTTTTCAAAAATAAATATGAAATATAAATATGAAAGTGGGCGGAGTCAAAACTCATATTTATTTTAAGGGACTTCTTTCGCAGTTTTGTTTGAAAAATCTGATAAATACAAAACAACTTTTTTTCTTGAATATTGTTTTGAAAACTATCTAGCATGATAGAAAATGGTCTAACTAAGAAAATTAATCCGAACACCAATATCTTTAATTCAGTAATTAACGCTGTACAGATGTTTAAAGAGTTGTTTACATGACGTCACAATGTAGCGCCAAACAGCGCGTGCTTACGTATAAATTACTGCGCGCTGTACAATTGCAGTTGGTAGCAAGCAAGGGGATTCGTTACCTTTTTCTTTGATAATGAAATTAAACAAAAAGGTTATTTTTTCGTTTTTCGTGAAAAATGGTATATATTTTCACTCAACGTGAAAATATGTGGCATTTTATCATGTTTCGTGAAAATATATACCATATTTCACGCAAACGAAAAAATTTCCTCTTAATATAATTATATAATAATAATAAACAGCCAATATCAAATGTATATTGTTCAGTAACAACATAACAGACATGCAGATATGAAAATCGACCAGTGCAACTATTCTCTGCTTGAAGTATAAGTTAATGATCTCCCTTAATTTGTGTTATTATATAGGTCTGAGCTGTATTTATCAAATTATTTAATAACTATACTGATTATACTCTGTGATAAATTCATACGCATCAAAATTCTAAACTAGTGTTAAAAAGCCAATAAACACTGCTGATACTGATATTATTTTGTCAAATTTCCCCCCTAAAAATGATAAGTGGTCTTTAGTTATCCAGAATGAAAACTGGACAACTTCAATAAAAAAAGTTATAGTCGAATAATACACTTTTTATGTTATTCATGTTATGCTAAGTATTATGGCAAAAAGTTCATGAAAAATATACTATAGTATACTGTATAACATGAAAGTGAATGTAAAAGTTCTATGAAAATTAAAATTAGATATAACGTTAATAAAACAAATGACGTTAGGAAAACTTCTACACTCAATGTAGTTCTACAAATTTTAATTGATTCTTTTTTTATTAGTAATGTTAGAGTGGCATTAGATATTTAAATTTTTCTTGCATTATAGTATAATAATGCAGTTTATAATTCAAATGCCTAGCAATTAATCACTCAGGCCTATTGACCTTCGGAATTATATTCATAAGCATTCAAACTTGATTCGTGCATTATTGAACAACAATGCACTCAAAATTGATAATATATTTCCTAAGTAAATTACTCGCCTTACTGCTTTGTTATATAACATAATCTTCTAGCATAAAGTTGCAAAATAATATATGATTTACATATTACATTTCTGGAAGACACTTAAAACTGCACTTTATTTATCTAAAACATGAGTACATGATTGTATATAATGTATTTATTTAACCATAAACCAGCTGGCAGTGAATGTACCTACCCATGTGACCACAGCCAGCACAGCCAGCACATCTTTAGCTTGGTAAGGGCTTAGCTTGACTGTGAGAAAGAATTAAGTTCAACCCACTGATATTAAACTCTTTGCCGTCTCTTTTCTGGTCCTTTTCTTTATTAGCTGTCCTAAGAAGACACTTTTCTTTCACTCAAATTAATGTCATAACGCAAGAAGGTAGAAAACGTAACCATTAGGCCACATGTCCCTCGTTTATCAATTATAATAAGTCAATGCCATTCTTATCTTTTCTTTGAAACATACAATCATGCCATATAAACCCAAATTGAATCTACAATCTAGACATGGATATGACTTGGTTTTCTCAACTTGAAAAGAAAAAGTATTATCTTTTAAGGGTGTAATGTTAGATTTATAGATGTACTTTTTCTAAAAAATGGAGGACTTGTGAACATGTATGTTAGATTTATAATTGAACATATTTTAAATAATGATGATGTTATATGAAGGTGTACATGTATATTAGTTAGATTAATTTATAGATGTACATTTTCTAAATAACCGTGGTTTTATGTTAAGATATATTATTGATGTACATTTTCTTAAGTACCGGTAATAGGGAATTGCTAAGTAGAAGTAAGTATAACAATTTGTAAATATATTAAAATTGATTAACTATTTTACTAATATACAATGTATAAGAAAAATACTAAACTATGAAAAAATAACTGTTTTTTACAACAAATTAGATATTAAAAAAAATAATATACAACTTGAAAAATTAACAATTAACAACTAATCTTAACAATAAATTTAAAAAAAAGTTGTTTTTTTTTATAATTTACAGGCAGCATATATAAGAACAGATAGTGGTCAAACATCATTTTAACAAAACAATAATTCCGGGACTTTTTGGAGTATATATGATGAGGTTTGAATGCAAAACTGCAGTAACTTATATGAAATAAGAAGGACTTACAACAGTTTTGTGGTCAACCCTCAATTAATACATGTAGAAACATTTGTCAATTAGTCATTCTTTAAGAACATAAATAACTGCAATTGCATGCATATAGTATACACATATGGGACATTTCTTACAATTATAGGAATGGAATCATTTTTTTATTGTTTTAAATATATATTTTCTATTTATTATACCTCAGTAAATATTTACTACATAGCCTAATTTGACGTTACATGGTGTTATTTTGATCTATCATCCTGGAAATGAATATCACCCAGTTTGTAATATTCCCCAAGGGCAAGTAATCTGTATAGACTTAAGAAAATGTAATGCTTTAGTTCTCTCCCCTGATATAATCAACGTTGGGTGTAATTGTCTCTCAGGGTAATACTGCATATTATCAACCCTTGTACTCAAATAACCCCATTAGCTCTGCCATCTTAAGTTTTATTTCAGTTCTTGGGTTGCTAATGTCCACTTTTACCCTAACAGACATGTGTTATTTTTATAATTACACATGCACGTGTATATAAAATGTATATACTACAAATAAAACCAATACATTTATGGAAAGATATGGATAAAAGTAAGAAAACTGGCATTTGAACCACAGATATCATAAATACATGTAATACTTATAACAAATTCATACATAAAGTAAATCATTTCAAACCCAGAAAATGAGTTAATGTGTATTGTTGGCAAATAAAACTGTACAAGAAATGGAACATTTAGTATATTAACTGTCTAACAGGCCGAAAAAGGCTTAAAGGTGCTCCACTGAGGTCCAAAAGTCTAATTATAGTAACATAAGATTTGATAATTCTTTCAATCATATTTTACATTATATATTAATTGGGCCGCTTAAAATGGTAAAATATGCAAATGAGAAGAAAGAAATATAGTTACTCAGAATTGAATTGTATATCAATTTTTGTGCTATTTTTAGCCTCAGATATGAGATAAACCTTTTTTATTTCTCTTATTTTTGGGTCATTTTGCACAATAAAAATGATTATTCTGGAAAAACAGAGTAAGCAAATAACCTAAAATTATGCGTTCAACTTATAATTTCAAACCTACATCAAATATTACACAAATCTTGAAAACTATTCCTAGCCCCATCATATCAAAAAACCTCAGAGGAGTCCCTTTAAGTTCACTTATAATCTAACTATAAAAGATGGAAAGTCACAATGAGTTAACATGAGCTCAGTACATGTAAAATAACCACTATAACATTGTTCACTTTAACCCTTCTAAATATCTTTAAGCTAAAATATTATATCTATCATTCGATGAACATGAGTATGCATATTGCAACTATGAGGAAATTTTATGACTATAATTCAACAAAGTTTAATAAGCATGATAACGCATAATTAATTATTACAACAAAAATAACATGTAAAATTACAACTACTATATTTGATATAAAGTTATTATCTATTTTATATTCTTCAAATATGAAAGGTACAAGGTCAATATTAAAAATATTAAACAAAGTAGCATATTATTATTTATTGATAAACATTTAAAATCCGGAATAAGATTAAATAATTTAAAAGTCCTTGTGAGAAATTTGCTTTTCTGAGTGACAATTCATCATTATACCAAAGTGGTCATATAACATACAGTCATATACAAACTTTTATGCAAATTAAATACAGAAAAAGTTGGCAGAAAATGTATTCTTGCATATCAGAGAGGATTATCTCCGTTAACACCGGTGCTAGAAAACCCTGTCTTACACCCCCTCCCCCCATGTAAGACAAGTCGCGTGCTTTAAATGACATCATTGCCGGGCGTCATTTGAATGAATTGCGTTCTATGGATGACGTCATTTTACCATTATGAATGAAGTTTGTAAGGTCATACGCTACTATAAGAAAAAAGTGCGTAATGAAAATATTAGATTTCGTAATTTTTGTTCTGAAAATAATTGACATGTAGTATGTAAGAAAAAGAATCAAACACTGGCTGTATCTAGACCGGACCAGAGTATCTAGCTTTCGGGTAACTGTTTAGCGGAAACTCGGCAGAGACTCGTTACGGCCGTAAACAGTTACCCTCGAGCTAGATATTCCAGTCTGTACCAGCAGCCAGTGTAACATTCTTATAGTATTGAACATGTAAATGGCTGGTTCAATTGGCAAAATGGAAGAAATGCCAAAAAGAGGCAAAGCTCTCTGCCAACAGTTTGTTTTGTCAACTTATTCTATCTATTCAGCTTGGTATACAGAATGGCACAGAGTAAATAATGTGATCAAAAAGCATGGCAAACAAAGTCATGTTAGTGAAAACTGAATTTCTAAATATGTGTTTTACCCCAAATTTGTATGTTTTATTTAATGGTAAAGTTGGGAATTCACAGTTCATTTGATTTTTCTTGCTTCAAAAAAAAAATGTCATTTAAAAATAACAGTAAATAAAATATGACATGCCACCATTTAAATATTCTTGCTTTCTGAAGCAGTTCATTTATTTAGCAAGGCTTTTCTATGCTCTTAATATATTTCATATTGCCCTTTCAGAAGTTCCAAATTGGACCAGCCATCAATGTATAGTCTAAATTTCACACACAATAATTTAAGGAGTACAAACAAGATGTGATTATAAATGACAAAATAGCTAAAAATAATAAAAATAATTAAAAAAAAAACTTGTACCTGATGCTACTCACAACACTTGTTACAACTTTAAACTTTTAATCAAAAACAAATGTTCACCATACAGTTAAACCTGTTAACAAAGGTCATCTAACATGGCTGTTATAGACAAGTGGTCTTTATTTTGAGGGTTACTCTGTTCTGTTAAATTAATGAATGGCTGTTAAAAATGACCAATATTTACAGGGCGATCTTTATCAAGAGGTAGTCTTTTACACATGTTTGAATGTACAGTTTACAGATAACAAACTTTCATTTTTTTTATTTTATGTAAAAGAGACCCCAGATTGTCTTGCTTCAATCATCATATTGAATGTAAGATTGTATGCTGTGATTACCTCAAGTGACACACCTGCATATCATTGCCAAAGTTTTATGATTTCCGATGTATAATTTATTGACTGTGACACCACTACTATGTTGATATTTTAAACAATGCATATTTCAACTCTGGAATCTTTAAGAGAAACAGGTTTGTCCTTAAATGTTTAACTGAAATACAACCAAAAGCAACTTTAACACTGTGTAAGGAAGAATAATTTTGTTTTAACCACAGAGACCATAAATTCAATGACCTTAAAAACCCCATTCAAGATTCATACAAGAAACTTAACACCATTCACATGGAAGAAAAGTAGAAAAATATCATGTAGCATTGTTAACTTTGAATCTAGTGAATGACAGCAGTCTACTCAAGGTGCCTATTAGTGGGTGGACATGAAATAGTGGATGACCCATTGATGATGGACAGCCGAAAAGATCACAAAAGCTCACCCTGACCACTGGTCAGGTAAGCTAAAAAAGAGCAATGGATGAGTATTTTACTTTATATTTTCTAAAATGATAAAAACAAATCAGTTCCTACAAAAAACATAAAATCAATGTGCATTTATACAAATCTGTTATTCCCATTTTTATAAAGTTATATTCCAGTCAGCTTGTAGAAATCTTGGCAACTTTGACACTCTCCATAAATTTTACTCCAAATGGGTATATACAGCCTTCAGTAAAAAAAAATCTGAAATAATATTCCATAGTACAAAAAAAAATACAAACAATTTTCTTCTATTGCTGTTTTTACAATTTTTAAACAATAACTGCACATTAAAGATTAAAATTACTGTTGTTTGCTTTATTGTCATTTTTTAAGACTTAAATTAACATCCCCAGGGCAATACCCATACAGAATGGAAGAACAGCACCTATGTATTGCATATATATTTGTCCTCCAATGGCAAAATATGGCTTTAAAGACACTTGATTGCAGTTAGAAGAATATCATTCTACAACTTCCTAGAAATATTTTTTCAACTTAATATTGATTATAACAAAACTTTGAAATCATATCCATTTTCACTCAATTTCTTCATTTTTACAATAAGTCTAAAAAGTTAAACCTTTCATCTCGTCTCTTTTCTTTTTTCTTTAACATGACCTTAAACAAACATTTTCTTATAAAACAACCTTTTTACTTGGCCTTACTTAAAGATACTGTTATACCAAGTTTGTAATTTAAATATTAATTAGAATTGTTGTTGTTGTTTTTCATGAACAACATCCTTTTTTCTCTTTATTATCCGCCCCATCAGTATCATCTAGTGTTATTTTATCTCGATCCTTTGAGTCTTCAGATTTCATCGCCTTATCATTCTGTAAAACCTAAAAATAGAAACAATTGTAAAGATTACGGCAATGTCATAACATATGAATCTTACACTTTACGGCTAGCTCGAGGGTAATTGATTACAGCAGTAACAAGGCTCTGACACAGCACAGTTGAGTTTCAGTTAAACAGTAACCTGAGAGCCGAATAATCCTATCTGTCAACACAGTAAGCAGCCAGTGTATGTTTTTTTTAATTCAAATTATAAATACAATACAATAAAAAACAAATACAATAAAAATACATCGCAAATACAATACAAATACTATACAAATACATTGTAAATACAATACAAATGCATTACAAACATGACAAATACAATACAAATAGGTTGCAAATACAATACAAATACAATACAAATACGATACAATTCAAAAACATTGCAAATACAATACAAATACATTGCAAATACAATACAATAAAATACAAATATTATGTAAATCATATTTTTGGAAGAAAATACAAAAACTATATTGAACTTTTTTTCCTTTGTGTTAGTCTAACAACTTCATTCATTATGACTTAAAATAAAAAATATGATGTCATCTTTAACATGAATTAATGACATTGGCAGAACAACATCATTTAAAGCATGCAATATGCTTTGTTACACAAGTCTTTTTCTTGCACATTTGTAAACAGAAGAAAGTCCTCTCTGATATGCAAGAAAACACTCTAGTACCAATGAGAAAAATATTTGATTCCATGAAGCAGTTGTCAGATCTATTATATACAGAGAGAAGTAGTTGTGCACTTGTTACACAATAAATATGTCACATGCATACTTCAAGTGACAAGACACACATAGTCTGAGCAGCCACGTTGCCCCTTGTGAGTTTGAAACCCATGCAGCCAGCAATTTTTAGATTATACCAATCCCTAATTCTTAACCACTCTGACATACAGCCAACGTTTGGTGACCTGCCAGTAAGACTCAAACCACCAATCCCCGTGTTGAATGGTATGTACCCTAACAACAAGGCTTCTTAAAGCATGGTTAGATCCAGCAGGATATGGTCAGTAAGCAAAAGTTCTTACCTGAGTAACTAAAAATCTAGCTGCTTCATCAATATTTATATTCTCCTTTGCTGATGTTTCGAACCAACCAATGAACCCTTTCTCTTTACAAAATTCATCTATCTGAGATGTGTTATTCATTAATCCTTCTTTAGGTTGATCACACTGTAAAATACAAACTCTGTCTCATAATGCAGCAATAATCAAAGTGCTAAAGCACTGAAAATGGCAGACACTAATCAGGAAATAGTACACAGCAATGTCAGGGCCTCGGAGCTCCAATCAGAGTGAGAATCACACATTAAATCAATATTTTCAAACTAACTTATGGTATACAGTTGACTCTCAATAAGTCAAAATCGCTTTACACAAAATTCCGCGTTAGTCGAAGAATTTCTAAAGTCCCGTCAAATTTCCTTCTTTATCTTTGTATTTTAACTCCGCTTAGGTCAAATTTTGACTTACCGAGACTCCTGTTTAGTCGAAAAGAAAATTTGGTCCCGTCAATTAAAGTCTAACATATTGTAGAAGTGTGAAAACAGCTGACTGATCAAAAGTCGGCGACATCAAGTTGAGATGTTGTCACTCGTGAATCACACGTTTCATAGTAATTTTAATTGCCGGTCATCATGTATTATTAGCACGTCGTGAAAGTGGCTTTAATCGGTTTCAGGACTTAATTGGTTTTAACAGTTAGATAAGTAAATTAAGATTTAATTAATTTAATTGTGCCAGCCTAGGTATTGATGTGTGTTTTCAACGTAAATGACATTTTTATAATTAATTTGCCGTCATATTGCAAACATTATTATGTACTTCCGGTTCATATTGCATACATAAATATGTACTTCCGGTTCACGATAGTTGCTACTTTCGTTTTCGTCCGATGATCAATTTACTTCAAACATTAGATAAATTGTTGTTGAAATAAATGTGTTATTGTTCTTTTATTGTAATGAATTATCATGAGTGCGTATTAAAAGCATGTGCATTAAGTACTGATGAATACTGACAAACTTGCATTTATGTCATTGCTACGAATGCTTGTGTTTATATTTCACTATTAATATACATGTATTAAATTTTGAATAATATTTCTTTGTTCATTTATAATTTGTAAGTGATTTACAGTCATTTCGACGGTTAAATATTGCAGCATTGCCGCTATCAACAATAACAAACCTACTTCTTTGCACATTCAATAAGGTACATGTATATACAAGTACGAATGTCAACGTAATGGCGGCAGATCCACGTTACTCAAATTCCGTTTCTCTCGAAGTAAAATGCCCAGTCCCTTGGATTTCGAGTTATCGAGAGTCAACTGTATTTCTTCATTGTGTATTGTAGGTTTTTCCACTTGATTCATTTTTTTTGGTGGGGTTTTATGTAACAATGCACCAGCACAGTATTGATCATATGACAATTTTCCAACTTCAAGTGCCATTCTGTGAATTATATCAGGAACAAACTGACAGTAGAGTAGAACCACCAACAATGTGTAAGCTAGGTGGATAGCTTCCTCACTGACAAGATTTCAAAGTCTCTGTTGGGTTTTGAACCCACGGTGGTCAGGGGCATTAGTGGCAAGAGGGGCAAGTCAACAACCTTAACCACTCGGCCACAGCCACAAATTAAGAATATTCTAAATTTTAGGTCTTTTATCTCCTTTAAGACAATAAGATGGAAAAGAGTATGGAAAAGAGTATGGAACATGTTTTATACATGACATTGCCACGGTTTCACTGCAGTTACATGCAATTTAATTATCTAGCTCAACTGCAAACCAGTATACAGTGAAACAACAAGAACACAGACAAACCTTATTGGCTAAAAGAACACATGGCACAGGTCTCCCATCTGCAAGTTGAACTTTGAGGTCAAGGTCATTTTTCCACTTTGTAACAGCATCAAATGTTGATGCTCTAGTCAAGTCAAACACAATAAATGCTCCCACTGCCTCTTTATAATACACCCTAGTCATATTTCCAAACCTTTCTTGACCTGAAAACATATGTCATAGAAATATCAAATATAAAGGTATAAATTATGCCTACTGCAAAAATTATTGTTTGAATTTTGAAGAAGAATACTTCCAAAAAAACCTGTATGACAGAGAATTATGGAAGAATATTGCCTTAATATTGAATAATGCATGTACAAAATCATTGCTTAACCAATAAAACCCTAATTTATATAGCAACATAATTTTTTATTCTGGAACATTTTATACTGTCTTCTTATATGTACATTTTTCATGCGTTTTAAAATTAATAACAGTGACATTTTATGTTACAACTCTTTCAAGAATCAACCTTAAAAATATAGAAATAATATAATTTTACTGTTTTTTTTTTTTTTAATTTAATAAAACATTTTGAAAATACAGCTTAATAACCTTAATATAGATATCAAAATATCAAATAATTATCATAACTAAGGCAAGCCGTCTCTAGATACAATCACCATCATAAATGTACACATTGTTTAAGTCGTAACATTGCAAATGTTGACACTGTTTTTAGATTCTCAAAGTTCATAAAGTTACAAATATGCACACATATTTAAATACTTTTATACTACATGTACAAAGCTGCTATAAAAACTGCATTACACCAATAAGTATATTATTTAGTGCTTGCCCTGATAATAGGATTTATTGTCACACCATCTACATTGAATAAGTCATAAGACAACAAACAATCATGCTTTGAACATTATTTTTGACACATGCCTTACTCATCTACCATACTTTACTATCTGCATGTACATGTAGCTAAGGAACAGTGGCCTAGTTGTTAACGTGTCTGCCTCTCAAGCCAAGCATCATTTACAATGTAGATTAATTTAAGCTTAAAGACACACTCACAAATATGTTCTTTGAATCAAACAGTACTTAGCAATTAGTGTAGTTTCTTGTGCAAGGAGGTAACAGCTCCCCACTAAATAGGGTAGAATCCCCACTTCTGGGGTTCCAAATTGATTATTAGATTAATACAATAATAAGCTGATGTATTAACCACTTTGTCATGCCACCAATGATGCTAATTTTTATGGTGTTATCATGACATCATGAAAATCTTCATCTATTATGAATTGTTCTAATTGAATATTATATTTCATTATGTATTTAAATAACTCAGTTTCAAACAATGTGATATAATATATATCTCACTGATGAAATATTTTTAGTATTTCCTTGAAAAGAACAAATTTTTTGTTTTGTTTAGTTTTACATCCCACCAACACAGTATTATAGGCCAAATGGCGACTTTTCAGCCTTACTGTTGGAGAATGTTTTTCTTCTTTTTGGTTGGGTTTTACATCCCAACTTTCCAGCTTTACTGACGGAAGATGACCTGATGTGTTATTTCAGCCAGGAACTGGCACTTGGGTAGAACAACTGACATTCCATACAGGTGGATTGCTTCCGCACATAAAAAAAGAAAAATGAACTTAATAAATAAATAGTTTAAATATACATGTATGTACCTGCAATGTCCCATAACTGCAGCCTCACTATGGTCTCAGCGTCCCAATTAATGACCTTTAAGGCAAAATCTACACCAATAGTTGCTCTGTAGTGTTGAGAAAAGAACTGATGTACATATCGTTTGATTATTGATGTTTTACCTGTCCCTAGCTCACCTATTACCAATATTTTATACAGATGTTCTTTCTTGTCACCTCCACCTGCCTGAAATTACAGAAAAGTTTAATGGTAAAAAGGGTAGGTCCAAAATTAGATACAGTAAAAACTCTGAAAACCGGACCCTCTGAAAACCGGAATCCTCTGAAAACCGGACCATTTTAAAAGTTCCGTATTTTGTCCTTATATGTTCATTGAAAAAAATCCCCTGAATACCGGAACCTCTGAATTCTGAAAACTGGACGATTTTCTATTGTTTCTAATGATAAACATGCATAAAAAATCCTCTGAAAACTGGACAGCAATTTTATGTGTCAATGTTCTGTGTATTTTAATGTAGATTTAAACATAATCTTAACTGGTGACATGTTCAATTACCAATTAATGATCATGTCTTTCTTATTTATGCAGGTGTTAAAACACTTGTCAGTGTGTGTTAATTTTTTATTGCCAACCTAATTAAAGCTCTTTTATCATAATTGTGTCTTTCTCTGTATAGGTATGATTTTTCAAAATGTTTTAAATTTGTTGTGTGGTTTTTTTTTAATATTAAATGTCTAAAAGAATTGGGGAACCATTGTTAAATGATTCCTATTTTGCTTAAAATTTTGACCTTGAAGTTATCTTTGTTTGGATATTAATTAAATGCAAAAATAGTAATACTAAATTACATTAATTACATATTTCAAAAACCAATTAAAGGATATATTTAAGACAATGTGTTGTTTTAATTTCTGATTTTCAGAATTATATTCATGGATTTGCATAATAAAATTACTAAAAGACATTTATTGCAAAAAGAAATTAAAATATGACTTAGACAAAAGGTATGAAAAATGAATACAAAATGTTTGAACAAAGTCATTGTTCAAACACATTATAATTAATTATCAATAAATGTGTAAAACCTCTGAAAACCGGACTTTTGGTCAAGTCCGGACAGGGTCCGGTTTTTAGAGTTTTTACTGTAACTAGAATACAAGTTATAGTTACATTGAAAAAAGACAATTGAAATAACAGAAAAGTAAAAATTGGTAAAAAGGGTCACCTTACATATTAATTGTACAAAATAAGATAATTAGAATACAAGTTATAGATATTCATGATACATTGAAAAAAATACACAACTTTCTTGTGGCCATATTGAAAAGAAATGAGTTATAACATGTATTCTTCTAGCTATCTTCAACCATTTTGTCTGAACTTCTTTAGAAATTTCTATGCAAAGCAGACAACTGAATCTTTTCAACACCGCATTAATGTGGGTCTTTCCAAGCTAAATCTCAGGATACAAACAAAATTCTAGTGTTATAGCTTCACGGTGCACTTAACCGGTCACACTCAATTAATCAAACTGCTTATTTTTAAAGCTGTAACTGCAGGGCCCTGGATTAGCTTGGAAAAACCCAAAATATTCTTAATAGATTATAAACTTTACAATTAAAAATATTTGGGTTTTACCCAGCTAATTTTAGGTGCAAACAATTAAACTTTCAAAGTTACAGCTTGGAAAATAAGTGCAACAGGTTGACTAATCTATTATGATGGATAGTGGACCGTGAAGTTTGTTCGTACCTATATGGATTTAAACTGTTTAAAAACCCACAATTGCAGTCAGTTCCGAATAACATCTTTTCAGAAATAAGACTATTCTAGAGTATTTTATTAGTATATTGTGTTTAAAGTGTGAACAAATTGTTATAATCTACAAAGGATCATAAATAAATAAAACTAGTCTAGTACACTATAAAATGATTGTAATCATTTATTAATAACAACTCATTGTTAGCTTAATGTCACAAATCTTTATCCCTGTAACATTTATATATGACTGTTACCCTTTATCACCCAGAACATTTAGACTACAATCATATATGACCATGCAAGAACATGACTTCACATGATGGTCAAAATACAGGACATTTTAATTTAACTGTTTATTTATATTATAATAGTCAGAACAATAGTTGTAAGCCGGAACGCGGCAAATCTGGGTTTTTCCTAGCATTAAAATTCCCTGGTACAAACAAACTTTAATCATGCATGTGCACTTCTGGTCACAATTGATGATTCAAACTTAGTAGCACTTATTTTCCAAGCTGTAACTGGAAAAGTTTGTTTCTACCCAGGAATAGCTGGGATTAGACCCAAAATATGTTTAATTCTGGAGTAAGTCCTTATATATTACTACTACTGCTATATAGTAGTGTTATTGTCACATATTGTGACAATTATTACTCCTTCAATTTCTTGGAGTGTCAAATTCATTATTTCAACAAAAACTGAGTAATCACATATAAATATTAAATCATTATATTAATACATTAACAAAGAAAACACTACCATGATCCCAATAATCCTTTGAATATATATTATAATTATAACATATAATATCTTTGAATCAACACATATATTTCACTTCCTATTAATTAACAAGCTATATAACAAGTTAACACGATTCTCCTAATTACACTGTGACTCTAAGTATAACATTATAAAGCACCACGATACATTACAATTGATTTGTCATCCAATTTTATCAAGATAACAAAATTCAATAAATAATAAAAATAAACAAAGAGAAAAAATAACCAGGAAGTTTTTATTACTGATAAAGTTATATTGTCTTTTTTTAATGTTTTATTGGATCATGAAATGTTATAGATAATAAAAACGAAGTGTACACTAGAAAAATTCCATTTCCTTGAGTATCTTTTATAATTTCTGTTCTTCAAACTAATAATTATTACAAGACTAAAGTATAAGCTATTTAATATTTAACCTAGGTGTTATGCTACAATATTTCATTTTCAACCATCTGTAGAAAAATCATTTAAATAATAGCTATCATGCCAGCATTCTATAGCTTATATACATAATCTTACAATTGCCATAATTCTCTAGCTAATACTTATAATAGCTAACATGTCACTCTTCTAAAGCTCTTCTATAGTTAAAACTAACATGACATCATGCTATAGCAAATACTATAGCTAACAATTGTCAATATTCTCTAGCTTATGCTACAGCAATCATGCCATCATTGTCTAGCCTAGCAAATACTATAGCTTACATTTACCATAATTCTCTAGCTAATTCTATAGCTTACATATTACTCTTCTCTAGCTAATACTATAGCTAGCATGCCATCAGTTATAGCTTATACTATAGCCAACAGTTCCCATCATTCTATAGCAAATACTATAGCTAACAATTGTCAATATTCTCTAGCAAATGCTACAGCAATCATGCCATCATTGTCTAGCCTAGCAAATACTATAGCTAACAATTACCATAATTCTCTAGCTAATTCTATAGCTAACATATTATTCTTCTCTTAAGCTATTTATACTATAGCTAGCATGCAATCAGTTTATAGATAATACTATAGCTAACAATTCCCATCATTCTATTGCAATTACTATAGCTAACAATTGTCAATATTCTCTAGCTTATGCTACAGCAATCATGCCATCATTGTCTAAGCCTAGCAAATACTATAGCTAACAATTACCATGATTCTCTAGCTAATTCTATAGCTAACATATTACTCTTCTATTAAGCTAATTACTATAGCTAGCATGCCATCATTTTAATTAGCTGATACTATAGCTAACAGTTGTCAATATTCTTTAGCTAATGCTACATCTAACATGCCATCATTCTCTAGCCTAGCAAATTCTAAAGCTAACAATTGTCATTTAATTCTCTAGCTATACTATAGCTAATCCTTCTGTAGCTAACACTATAGCTTTTAAACATGTCACACTTAATTCTCTAGGTAATACTTATAATAGCTAAACATGCCATCATTCTCTAACTTATATACTACAGCATAAGTGTGTCATCCTTCACAATTTTTCTGTCCAGTCAGGTCTGTGACCTTCATCTTGCTCAAAATCATATTTTTTCTCAAAACATAATTATATGATTGGTCTGAGCTTTGAAATTAAAATTACTTTATTAAGGTCTTTTTTCTAAAACTGTTCTAATTGACTGAAAAATGGTCTACATGTTCATCAGGATTGATGTACTTTTCAACTTGTTTCACGACTTTGCCATGAAGAGAATATTTATCTACCTGTAGAAAATGTTTCCTAAAATTGTAATATTAAAAATTCATAAAGTTTTAAACTCACCTTTCGGACACTCATTATTGCACCTTGTAAAATTTACTTTATCTTTAATACCTTTCAAGTTAAATCTTTATTCAACAGAAATATATACACAAAAGCTTCAATTCCTCCTTATTTAATAATAATATCCAAATTCTAGACACTGTATTTCATTCACAATAAATTCCATATATTATAACAGGTACTTCGATTAGTAAAATTTTTATCCTAATATAACACAACTGCAGCTCAAATGAAGATATACTAATAGATGATCACAGTCTGTCAGTACGAGATAAAGGTATATATATGTATATATCTATCCATATATTCATAAATTGTGACATCATGTATTATCATATTAAAGATAAATGAACTAAACTGTATGATGAGGAAATTTTGTTATCAAACATTTTTCTGATTTACAAGTTTAATATATCTGATAGTTTAAATTATTACACAGATATTTATATATTTATAATGTTGCTTTAATTTACTTTAAAACCCCCATAACGCTACCATTAATATCTTAAATGAACTGAATCTTTGTTCAATCTGAAGGATTCAAAGAACCTTATGATTCTGTAATAAATACTTAATATATTAGTGATGCCAAAATCAATTGGGGTCATTTACTTGATTATGACCAATCAATACGTAAAATATGTAGACTTAATGTGATGAATACTTTTAAAGATAATCAGTGAAATCATTCAGACATTTAAGGCCCCTGTCACCTTGACCATTGACCTTGTGACCCTGAAATAAATGGGGGTCATTTACTAGTTATGACCAATCAAGATGTGAAATATGAAGACTGTGATAAATAGTAACCAAGCGGATATCATACTACCATTCAAGGCCCCTATGACCTTGACCTTTGACCTAGTGACCCAAAAATCAATAGGGATCATAAACTAGTTATGAACAATAAATAATTTATGTGAATTATGATGACTTTGTGATAAATACTTGAACATCAATAGGGGTTATCAACAAGTAATGACCAATCAATATGTGATATATGAAGACTGCGATGATTGTTACCAAGATAATGAGCGGAAACCATTCTGACATTTAAGGCCCCTGTGACCTTGACCTTTGACCTAGTGACCCAAAATCAATAGGGGTCATCTAATAGTTGTGAACAATCACTATGTGAAATATGACAACTTTGTGATGAAAACTTTTCAAGATAATCAGCGGAAACCATTCTGACGTTTGAGACCCCTGTGACCTTGACCTTTGACCTAGTGAGCCCAAAATCAATAGGGTCATCTACTAGTTATGACCAATCGCTATGTGAAATATGAAGACTTTGTGATAAAAAGTTCTCAAGATAATCAGCGGAAACCATGTGGTCTACCGTTGGACAGACAGACAGACAGACAGACCAACAGTCAACAGACTGACATTAGCAAACAATATACTCCCTCTTCTTCGCAGGGGGGGGGGGCATAAATACAATGAACATGATTTTTGGCAATTTTGAGATGTCCCCCGTTGCCATGGTAACAGGAAATTTAAAATTGAGCATGCTGATACAGAGGCTATGGTCCAGTCAACATTTGTGCCAAGTTTCATCAGTATTGAAGAATTTTTTCATAGTTTCATAGCAGTTTGAACTTGTAACAGGACACTTTTCAATGAAAACTTATTGTATATAATATATCCTTATTTCTTATGGCAGTGCCTGTCTAAATTTGTCTAAATCTAAATTAAATTTGCATATTAAAATATATTTGAATCATTATGCGCAAAATTCTCTATTATGAATATTTCTGAATCAAGTAATAAAAATTTATTGGAACTAAAAAAGTTTGACACGTTTGACACGTTTGACACTTTTTCTGAATATTTTTGAATTAGAAAATAATTTTTCAGTCATCTAAAAATATCTGAATCTTTGGTGTTATTATTTCTGAATCAGATAAGAGACTCTTTAAATGTTTCAAAATATAGAAATCTTTGTTTTATACTAATATTTCTAAATTTACATGTATTTAGATAAGTAAACTCGCATTTCAGAATGATGTCTGAATCTTTGCTGAATATTTCTAGATTACATAAAAAGAAATATGAAAAGGAGATCAAAATATCAACTGAAATTTGTAGGTCTGAATGTTCAGATCCAAAAATCTTACTTAAGTTTCTAAATCAAATTTTGGAAAACAAACTTTATTTCACTCTAAATAAAACTTACCAATGGAACATTTATATTATATTAAATTGTCTTTTAGAAAATGGGGCTTTAAACATAAGCTTTGGCTTGAGTCATTATTGTTATGAGCTGGATTAATCCTTAGAGCAAACACATAGTTAAGCAGTCAAGAGCAATTAGTGATCACATGTCTCCTGATGATAGCCAATTATAAAGCAGCTGTAGTGAGGGGTAAATATTGACCAGGATTTGTTCCCTATATGTCGCTGATACTTTGTAGCTAGTTGCAGCTACTGTGTAGCAGGAGACACAAAAATCATTAACAGACCATAAAGCTTTTTTAATCTAATGGCCATAACGAGCCCAAAATTAGTCAGCCGGAAAAACCCCTACAGGAACAACGGAGATTATAATATATGCCATTTTTTCCAAAGAATATCCTGCTTCACTTTATAAGCTGCATAACAACCTTTAAAATTTATCTTTCCAGATATAGAGCGGGTGCACCTAATGCCGAACATGCTCCTAATTCCGACCAAAATATTATAATTCATTTAATATTTCATGTTTAACACAATTCAAAAAAGTGAAATCATTATTATAACGTCACTTTGTCTCTCTTTCCACCCGCAACATTTTGAATTCGCGGTTGTGTTGTTTGTTGTGATTTTGGGCATTCAAGGATTTACTTCAATTTTTGGTTAGACATTTTATTTATTAGCTAATTTTTTACAAATTTTTACTAATATCATAAAATATTGAATATTGATGCTTTAGTCAAATTCTTTTGAAATCAATGATGTAGACAAAAATAAAAATCATGTGTGAAGCCCCTGTACATGTTTTAAGGTCGTATGAATGAATCACTGGCAGTGTTCGGAATTACATACTGAACTCACTGAATGTTCCAAATTCCGAACAAAAGTTGAAAGAGAATGATTCACCCCATTGGACTCAATAACTACAGCAACTACTGTTGTTACAGCAGCTGTGACTCCTCCTACATCAGCTGGTAAATTATCGCCGTCAGATATTGTAAACGAATCTGTGCTTGATGAAATACCTACAGCTTTAAATGATTTAGTCACCACTCCATCTAAGCCAATCACAGTCGTGTCTCTCTCAATGGAGCCGACTGCTACATCAACTGCCCGACAGATACATCAACTGCCTCCATGTTTACTGTGACACCTAACATTACGACTGATTCTATTACAACACCATCAAAATCTTCGGATGGATGTGTTCCTAAAGCAACAGACGTATCTATGTCACCATTTAGCAAACATTTAATATTCCCAAAGACTGAAACAAAGAAACCAAAAGCACGTAAAATGCCAAAAGCAACAGGGGAAAGTACAGATAATGGTTGAACGAAAAAATAAGAAAAGAAAGAAAAGGAATTGGAAACAAACAAGAACGATTACAAAATAATCTCAAGAGAGCCAAAGAGCTGAAAGAAAAACAGATTGCACTCGAAAAGAAACGGAAGGATAGAGAAGAGGCGAAGAAAAAGCTGAGAGAACTGAAGGAGAAAATGAAGCAAGAGACTAAACAGATCATAAAAGAAATTGAGGCATACGCTTCAGATGATAATATTGCAGTAAGTCCTACAAGCTGTTTTAAGTGCAAAACACTTTATGAGGACTATATACAGTGCATAAATTGTTTCAGGCGCTTTTTTCTTACTTGTGTTGCCGATGAACTTACCGACTGCTCGGATGATCTTCCTTTTGAATGTAAATACTGTTAGTGTTAGTGCAACAACATATATTCTCTACATATAGAAGATTTCTTGATGCAAACTGTAGTAATAATATTGTCGCTTAAAATATGTTTGAATATATTGTTTGAATCCTATTTTTTGTTATTCAAACTATATATTTTCCTTTTCGTTGACATTCAATACTTGTGTTGCAGAAATGAATATGTTTAATAAAATTAACATTTTAAAAATACTTTGATGATTGACAAAACTCTTTTCTAATGTAGATTTGTGCCAAAGTACGAAAATGGTATGTATTTGTTTACTCAACATATTTATTTTAAAAAGTTCCTCATGTTCGGAATTAGGAACACCAATGTTCGGAATTACAATCATCATTCGGTATTAGGGGCAGTTGGTAGATCTTTTGATCGGACGATAACGCCTTTATTTGTATTCGATAGGGTTCTAATACTGGCCAAAATTGTAGCATAATTACTAATCTATTAAAGAGTTGTCTCTCTTTAGTTTAAAGTGCTCATAATTCCGACCGAGATAAAACGCGGCTTAAGTGTTCGGTAATAGGTGCACCCGCTCTAATTTCAAGCCTATCGGCATCCGGTTTACTAAGGGCACACTTAAAATGCTATACTTAAAATTACAAAAAAAAGGATTCTGTTCATGAAAAGTGCACCAACAAAGATGTCCTTCTTTATGGTAATGGTACTATAGGATATATGGTGCTTTATATGATTATTCAAATATGTAAAATTTTCTGATGAAATATATAAGGTGACACTGGTGTGAGCAGTTATAAATATGTTGTATAATATATTCAGACTGGTCAGTCACATATTTTAACACTTTTCCTATCATCTGAGTTACTTTAAAACATGACTTAACATAAAATGCATGCACCAATGAATTTATAAATGCATTTTCATGTACTATAAATTTCTCAAAATAATTTTCCTTGGGATGTGCTGGAACAGTCCCTTGTATAATTATATAGTATCTTAAAAATCAAAAAAAGATAAAATGATTTACATGTATTGCATGTTTTTTAGTATAGACAGTGAATTTATATTTTGAAAATTTTACAGAGAAATTATGAAATATAATTTTCACAGAAGGTGGGTTTGATTGAATACAAATGAAAAGAAAATATAACTTAACCTTTTACCCCATGAGCATATTGCGAAAAATGGCCGTTTTCATTGAAAAGCCTCCTGTAACAAGTTCAAACTGCTATGAAACTATGAAAAATGCTTCAATACTAATGAAACTTGGCACAAATGTTAACTACACCATAGCCTCTGTTACAGCATGCTCAATGGTAAATTTCTTGTTACCATGGCAATGGGGGGACGTCTCAAAATTGCCAAAAATCACTATTTTGCATTGTTTTTTTCCATCAAAACTGATTTCAAAGTGCTGCAACTTCTCAATGAATTGAGATAGAGTGAAAGGCTTTTCAGCGTCGGTTACTAGTTACCCTAAGATCAACCTGAGGCCATTTTTAGCGTGTCACATGTCCAAAATTTTCTTGGCGATGAGGGGGACTCCGCCCCCCTTCAAACCCCCCAAACAGAAGGGGGCACATCCCCCTTCTGGCAACCCCCTGATGTAATATTTGGATGGGGGACGGCGCTGATAAAGTGGTCACTTTTTTTAACAACATTTCTAAAACGAAAAACAGTGTTTGGGGCCTAAATAGGGCATTTTTTCACTGTTTGAGGCCTCAAAAAAAGGGGGGGGGGCAAAAAGCCGTCTAAACACGCTTATTACATGTATAAGGGAAAAGGTTAACAAATATGATGAAAAACATTGGAATTACACAAAAACTATATTTTGCATGTTAACACATGCCCTAACACCGAAATTTGGTGAAAAATTGTTGTTTTTTGACATTTTTTATTTTTTTTATTAACCTTTTACCCCATGAGCATATTGCGAAAAATGGCCGTTTTCATTGAAAAGCCTCCTGTAACAAGTTCAAACTGCTATGAAACTATGAAAAATGCTTCACTACTAATGAAACTTGGCACAATTGTTGACTACACCATAGCCTCTGTAACAGCATGCTCAATGGTGAATTTCCTGTTACCAATATGGCAACGGGGGGACGTCTCAAAATTGCCAAAAATCACTATTTTGCATTGTTTTTTTCCATCAAAACTGATTTCAAAGTGCTGCAACTTCTCAATGAATTGAGATAGAGTAAAAGGCTTTTCAGCGTTGGTTAATAGTTACCCTAAGATCGACTTAAGGCCATTTTTAGCCTGTCACATGTATGTCAAAAATTTTCTTGGCGATGAGGGGGACTCCGCCCCCCTTCAAACCCCCCAAACAGAAGGGGGCACATCCCCCTTCTGGCAACCTCCTGATGTTATATTTGGATGGGGGACGGCGCCGAAAAAGTGGTCACTTTTTTTAACAACATTTCTCAAACAAAAAACAGTGTTTGGGGCCTAAATAGGGCATTTTTTCACTGTTTGAGGCCTCAAAAAAGGGGGGGGGGACAAAAAGCCGTCGAAACACGCTTATATAAGGGAAAAAGTTAACTAATAAGAAGTATATCTTCAGAAATTATTTACACACTCTGTTATAAGTAAAATGTTCTTGTTTCAATGGAAGCACATGAAAATGACTGTGTACTTATCAATTGTTATAAATGTTACAAATTTTGTATAATTTTACAGAATTATTTTTCAATTAGAATAATTAAATAAGAATATTGTTTGTATGTTTGCCAGCTGTTTCAACCAATGAGGAGCTCAACTCATCAACTTTAAGTGCAGTAACAAGTAATGTCCATCTAAATCTAATAGGAGTTAACCAATTACATGTATTGCACTAAGGTGACTAACTGTAATGGTGAGTCATAATTCAGACAGACCTGAGATCTGAAACTTAAAATACTCTATTATAAATTAATAAACAAGACAACTATTAAGTGCATGATACCAATTCATAAATTAAGGAAACTAAACATTTCAACTTTTTCAAATTTTCAAATTTTGAGACACTGTATCAGTCAGTTTATAAACTACAAAATATTTAATTGTATATGCACTCAGTCACGGGTATAGGTAGTTCATTATTCAAAATCAAATTTACTGCTTTCAATATTAAATGACATTTTCTTGTGAACTGTATTGGGCATCATAAAAGTCATAACTTATGTACCCTAAATGGTTCATAATGGTAGTAAAAGTATACTGCTGATTATCCAAAGTTGCTACCTATAGTATTTATCATTATGCATAGTCACATGCACAAGTATAGCTAGTGCAACATATCTTGTCTTCTGAATCAGTTTATGCGCAAGTATAGTAAGTGCACTATATCTTGTCTCTTGATTCATTTCATGGGCAGATATAAACTATAAATTGCACCATGTCTGAAACGCTGCATGTTCTTTTATTAAAGAAAATATGGTATTTTCAATAAAGTTTGGTCCTTAAAAAAGATCTGGATGTACATGTATTTTAAGCAAGCTGCTATTTAAAGAAATCTTTTATTTAAAAAAATTAAGGATATAAATTTAATTGATCATTCAAGAATCCAAATTTAAAAGTTTAAACCCCACTTAATTTGCTACGAACTACTTAACACAATGCTTATACAGTTACCTTCTTGAACCAGTTACAAATTTTACGCATTTTCAAATAAGACATTTTTTTGTAAAATCTTAAACTGAAAGAATTTAAAAAGTTTAATCATAAACAGTGAGTCATCATAAATCTGGGAAATATGATATTAATATAACAGAACAAGAAACTGAAATAATGCCCCTTGTTAAAGTTTCTTTTTTTGGTTTCAACATTGAACCACAAGCCCCTTTTAAGGTGTTATTTGTGCCGTGTGGCGGCTGTAAAAAGTCTCCCCGTACATTTAATCAATGATGTTATATTTCCGATCCTTGAAGATCGTTTTGCACAACATTATTGTTGTTGTAAACATAATATGTGGTACTTTTTAGTTTCTTCTTTTTGGCCATTTTCAACTTGGGGTGGTTCCAGTATTCCTACTTGAATACTGCATAATCACCCTTAGACTGCTTTTTAAATTTGTCTTTTGACATCTTATCTGTGATATGCAGGCTTCATAACCACGGATCCCCTTTCAAAATTCCATTTTATTTAGTTCCACCCTTTGTTTTCTCGTTTAGGGCAAAACCATTCTTTTACTTGGGGACCATACGCCGCTTTTCATGGAATGGCACTACTGTGTCACATTGAAGGTTCCATGATAATCGCCGTATTAACACATCTGCGGATGTCTCTAAATTCAAAATTTTACCATTTTTTAGTGTTTAAATGTTGAATTCTTCTTAAGCCGGTGCTAGGGGGCGTGGACGGTACCTTGCACTTTCCAGTACCGTCCATAAAACAGGCTCAATCAAACCGAGTCTGCAAACATTTTCAATTTTATTGTGTTGGACTTTCTTTAGGGATTCTGTTTTACTCTATTTTATTTTGTGGTTTCAACATTCCACCAGCCTCGTTTAAAGTTTATTTTTTGGTTCCAACATGCCACCTGAGATGATCAATTTATGAACAGAAAAGATACCGTTTCACAATGATCAGATTGGCATGTAAAAAGATAAGCAGTTTTTTGCTAATAAAAATCAGCGTAAATAAGAGAAATACATGTAAAAGTCAAATGGTGTAAGACTTAAACAGTGTAATTATATCAGATTGATGTTACAGCTTTTACCCTAACTGATTGGTTGACTGTCAACCTGGGGACCAATAATATTACATAAGCTTATTTTGCCAGTAGCAGCAGCTGCTTGTCCCATTACAAGAAGTCCTTACAGTAAAAGCCCAAAAGGTTACAAAGCAGATATTTGTTTGTTTTTATTTTCCCCTTATTGCATGCATCTCACAGAGAAGGCACAGGACTTCAGCAGAAGATTTGTGGCTTGGCAGATAAACAACTTCAAACTACCCAAGTTTTCACATAACCAATGAAAATACGATCAGTATCCCTGTTTCTCGTATTCTCGAAGGGGGGGTTTGATATGGCCTGCCAAGCTGTTATTAAAACACAATAAAATTACAGATTTAGGCCATTTAACACTTAATTAGGTGTGGCACTAATGATTTGAACTGGTATGTAGAACAAAATCATCACATAGCGACCAGCCTTAACAACCAATCAAATTCCACGAGAATACGAGAAAGCACCTGCTTCACATAGAGGGTGAAGGTCAGTATATACAAGCAGAAATATCTTTAGTTTTGCTTACAGTTACGATATTTCTTTCTTTGTATTTTGTTAATAAGGTATTTCTCTGTGTATCAGGCTAAAAATATTGTAACAGAATGTTTTA
The DNA here is from genome assembly GCF_026571515.1 of Ruditapes philippinarum. Lineage (NCBI taxonomy): Eukaryota > Metazoa > Mollusca > Bivalvia > Venerida > Veneridae > Ruditapes > Ruditapes philippinarum. The sequence continues at coordinate 211,850 of NW_026853197.1, forward strand.
TAAATATTATGCAACCAAGTTTAGTCCTTAACCCCCCGAGAATACGAGAAAACAGGATACATGTGATGGGATTGACAAATATGCATTTAATTTGGATTTTAAAGGCGTTTTAAGCTCCACTCCCCAAGTGTCTGTGACTGTAATGGGTGGATGGACCCTCATTAAACATATAGAGTCCATATATATACATTTGCAAGTACGATCTAATAATATAGTCCGCAAGCTGTCCACAAGAACAACTGACTTATAGGGAAGTGTAACTCTCCGAAATTAAGTTGAGCTTTAAAAATTTCACCAAAACTAATAACATGTACTAGTTTTGTCAAGATTAAAAGACAGACATGTCCATGTAAGATAATTAAAAGGTTAAATGTGACTTTAAAAGTAGGCCTACCAAGTTTCAAAGATACAAAAAAAATTGTCAAATTAAGCCAGTGTTTTGACAGATTGCATATGTAAACTGGTAAAAGATTTTCAGCTGCAGCAGATCTACTGTTCTATACGAGATAAATTTATTCAGCCACATAATCTGTTATGAATAATTATTTCATTTAAATTTAATATGCAAAACATGTTTCCAACTTACCATATCTTATCTTTATTAACGTTTCATACCAGGAAAAAAAGTTGTTTAAAAGTTGTCAATCTCTTTCATGTGATCATGTGATATGTCCCAAAAATAAACATATCACAAAACGGCTTTTACGACATTGTGTCCTACATTTTAACCTTTCCAAATAATGTCCTATTAAAGATTTTATGTTAATTTGATTGAACTATTAATACTTGAGCTTTTATTCATAAGGTCAAGTTGATTTTTTACCGTGGAATTTTCATTCAAAGTGCTATTTAAAATTAATTCAAACACAATTACAGATTTACTTCCCTTTGTTTAAATTTGCCATTTGCAGGTCAGCCGACACTATAAGTTTGATTTCAGTCGAAACGTGAACCCTTTAAAAATTACTTTTGAAACTGCAAACTTATACAGTATAACTATATACATGTAGGCCTACCATTTTTTTATTGTATCCGTGCATAGCACATATAAAATGACATAATATGCCTCTAAAACCCGCTTTTAAATAACAAGATTACATGTAGATTTAAAAGTATAATATAATGTATATGATGCAAAAATTATTGTTTGATTTAAAAAAAGTAGACTATACTTCCTAAATGCTTGTATGAAATAAATATATGGTAATTCATTGCCTAAAAAGCGATGGCGCACGCACAAAATCATTAATTTCTAAACGGATAAAACCCTACTTAGAAAGCAAAATAATATTTTGTTCCGGGACATTTAAATATTCTGTTTACGTACATTATTCATGTGAATTAAATAAAAGAGACATTCTATTTTACAATTTTTTCGGGAATCAACCATATAATAATTAATCGAACCAATATATAATGTTATTGCATGCATAGGTGTTCGGCGCGTTGATCGGTCACTACCCCGCACCCCCGCCCCCCCCCCGCCCCCCCGTATCATTTTTTTATTTTTTGTGGGAAATGAAGGTAATTGAATTAAAAGCATAAGCCAAATATTAAAACATGTTTCAAATGAAAAATACTGTATTTTACATGGTTTTGAGAGGTAGGAGGGCTGTAGAGTGGGGGTGGGGGTGTGTGTAGGGGTAGTGACCAATCAACGCGCCGAACACCTATGATTGCATGATGATATATTTTATTAAAATATTTCATAAGATATAGATTTATACCCTTTAATAACGATTTTTAAGTCATGCATGATGCCCCGCGCCCCTCTCATTTATTTATTTACGAACTTCTGTTACTGAAATGTACGGACAGGTATAAACCCCGGCGCCTCTCCCTTATTTCTCAGTTAAGTGAAGGAAAACACGTGTCGTCGTCCCTTCTAACTTTTTTATATTTAAAAAAAAATGGTATCAAGTGAAAGATTACTCCATATATAAGCTTTCTATGAATGTCTCCGAAATAAAAATAAATTGAATATAAAAATAAAAATGAATTAAGGAGAAGTATTTAAATTTTCGTTTCAAAGTTTATCATGTTATATACTTTTTAAAAAACACACTTTGAAATTCTGTAAAAAGAACCACGGCGCTCCCTCCTTTTTTAATTTGTACAGATTGACAAAGGGGTTTTATAACCAGAAAAGTTGTTAGGGAGTATTTATCACCAAAAAGTGATAAAAGTGGATAAAATAACCATAAAGTCTTGCAAGGGGGATATATCACTATATCCATTTTGACCATATTGAAAATACTTATGCGCATAAAGGTTTCTGTTATTGCGTTCATTGAACGCCGCCCTTGCTTGTTGGTCTTGTTAATCGATCATATTTCTTACAAACAGTTATACTTGATTTGCCCATGCGAACAGTGCAGACCAATATCTGTCGGCAAATGTCGTCTGACCATTGCCAGCACTGTTTTCTAGTCATTCAATTCATATTTCGAAATTTTACAGCATAATGATGGATGATTTTATCCAGTTTGAAAAATGGTAAAATATACAGAGATTTTCAAACCTATTTATAATGTTCAAAGTAAGTTAAACCTGTATACGTTTTAAAGCCCATCTCACACAGGACACACGGCTTACACGGTTGGCCACCCGTGTAAACCGTACATACAACCGATCTAACCGTAGCGTTATCCGAGTTACACTCGGGCCATTCGGGTATATCCGTGTAAGCCGTGTATGATTTTTAAAACTTTTAAAAAACTGGTACGGATGCCATGTCCGTGTATGACCGTATAAGCGACCGTACAAGACCGTAAGAGACCGTGTGAGACCTATGAGACCGTATATACAGCCGTATGTGAAGTTCACTCCACGAGTGAGCCCAACCGTATCAAGGTTGTATATAAATCGTATGGAATCGTTCGAGACCGTCCAAAAGTCCTACATCCAACACCCGATTAACACCCGAAAGTCACAAGATCACGGTAAGATTCAAACGAGTGCACACACGGTTTCATACGATCGCCATACGACCAATACGGTTCATATACGAACCATACATGGCCGACACGGTAAAGCACGGGTATACAGGGTCTCACAGGGCCTTGTACGGTCTAACACGGCCTCTACATCAGCAAGAACGGTACAAAAACACAACTACTTGCTGCCACCCTACCAAGAGTGCTTGCTGCATCACACTAGAATGTATCCAAAGAAGAAGTGTTGGACGCATAGAAGGAATACAAGAAGAGCCATCCAGGCCCACCGACCACTCCAACTAATTGATCCTTATAAGCTGGAGGACCAACCGGCAATAACCGTGTCTCCCAGGGATTCAGACTCCAATGCCAGCTCGGTGGACCCTCCAGCAACCGCTGCACAACAGAAAAAAGACACATTCATTTTACATTGCTTCACCTTTTTATTCATTTATTGATGTTAATATTAGTTATAAAGATTGTTGACAGGTTATATGGCCTTATATAAACGGCTGTTTGTAAATATAACCCGAGCCGCCAGGCGAGGGTTATATTGCAAACAGCCGTTTATATAAGGCCATATAACCTGTCGACAATCTTTATAACGAATTTATAATACAGCAAACATCATTTTTAGAGGAATAAAGCGAGATTTCTTTATAAATTGACAGCAGCCGTGTATTTAAAAATTTATAATACTGCACGTTTGTAACGTCATTTTCATTGGATAATCGTGACGTTTATATAGCTTTATATACACGTCTGTTGTCGATTCATGACCAATATATACCTAGCGGCTCGGCTTATATTTACAAATAGCCGTTTATATAGGGCCATATAACCTGTCAACAATCTTTATAACTAATAATATAAACGTCACGATTATCCAATGAAAAGCGACGTTACAAACGTGCAGTATTATAATGATCTATATATAAGTGTTCTTCGTTGAAATTTCGAAAATTCATGAAGCCAAGTCATCAAAATGTGTTAATTTATATCGAAACATACACAAATGTGTGATATTTCGAACTTAACTCGAACAAAAGTCGGCGGAACCCTATCTAAACCCTGTGAAAGTCGAGTAAATCGAGTAAAAGTCGTGTTTTATCGTACCAGACCGTACTAGACCGTACTTGGAACCGTACAACAGTCGTACGTATTCGTATGCAAATCGTGTTCAAACCTTGCTTGACCGAGTATATCCGTGCTCAATTCGTACATACTCGTGCTATATTCGAGTCTAATTCGTGCCAACTAAACCACAAGCACGGTTGGAGCTCAAAACTCGTACCAGTCAACCCGTGTATAACCGAGTATACCGTATGGGAATCGTGTGTCCAACCGTGTTTTGTGTGAGACGGGCTTTATGGCAGATGTTTGGGGACAAAGGAAATGATATAGAGCAAAAAGAGGAAATGTTTCCCAAAGGGAAATGAAATAAGAGTACCAAAATGTTGTAATAATATTATATAAATATTATGACGGATTTTGTAAATTTACACAGTTTTGGATACATTGTGCTATTGTACTGATCAATTGGCACCCGGAATACAACTTTATTGTTAAAGTTTCGAAATACCTTTCAAAAAAATTATTCGTTTGAATTTGTCAGTTGATATTTATGTAGGAGGTTAAACATCTTAACGTTCCTTCTTCCCAGACACTGTCAAAACTAATTCAATAACTGTATTTTTTTTATTTTGATAAATGAATTAATATTATAATAGATTATGCACATTTTGTCCGAGAAATGAATATTTTTATTCTTTCTGTAGAAAGGGCAAATATGTCTTTATGTCTTTTATGATGTTGTAATGATGGATTTAATGGATTAGGAACATGTGATGTGCTTATCATCAAAAATAATATTGCACTAAATGCAAAATAATTTCTAATAACGGTGGTTACCGTAGCAAAATGTGATACAAGTGGTATATTGACTTCCCTCGTCATTACTAATTTATATAGATTTCAAAATAAGAAGGAAACAAAAGACCACTCATGTAAATGACAGGTGACTATTTCTTTTAAACTGTAGCAGGGCTTGAAAAATGAAGAAATAAAAAACTTATGCCGAATAAAAGGTTTAAACAGTGTTAGACTTATGAAAAAGATAGCAAATTTGTTTATTTTGTCTAACTTACTTTAATATCTTCCAACATCATTATAAATTCAACATATCATGGTGAACATTTATTATTTCTAAAACATTCGCGTGCTAATGTGGTTTATTTATAAACGCGATAAAATTTGATACAGAAAAGTATGTTATCTTAAGCATAAAGTCAATATACTTACAAAAAGGTTGGACCAAAAGGTATACCAACATTATCAAGGCGAGGGTTCAAAGGTAAAAGGTTATAACTGCCATTTTTGCTGAAATCGACTTTTTATGTTTTTATAATGTACTTATTGTCCTTTATGTTTGGCGAAAATATTATACAAATATTCAATCCTTATAAGGGCAAAACATTAAAAAGTATTTTGTAATAACTTCTTTTCTACAAATTATGTAGGGGTAAAAGGTTCTAAGTGTACTTATTACCTGTTGTTTACTTGTTGTTCCCCATGTTGTGAAGAATCTGTAGTGGAAAAAGGTTATAACTGATTTTATCACCTTTTTCCTCTGACAGAATACTGCATTCATACAGTTCACAGGCACTATCTGTTATCTCTTTCCCAAAGACATTTATCTTGTGGATTTAAATGCAGCGAGAATATAACCGAAGATGAAAGACAGAAAATATTCAGTACATACTGGTCAATGGGTGATTACAAAAGTCAGAGGTAATTTATTTGTTTCCATGTTGCCACTAAAGAACCAGAGAATGTATATCTAAACAGAGAAGAAAACAAAGAACTATTTCAAATTCGTTTTTCTTCATAGTTGGTGGCAAAATGGTTAGAGTGTGCACTGACTTTTTCTAAAAACTCTCGATGTCGGTTCCAAAACAGTTGCAAACGCAGGGTTATATGTTGGAAATGACAAGAAAGGGAAAGCTGTGCCTAGAAATAAAACAAAGAAATATCACTGATCATCCTAAGCTATCCGACTTTTGAATCACACTACACGCGAAAAGACTTCAGCAGGAAGAATCTAACGCAAGATTTAAGTATAACACGAATGTACTCACTGTATGTAGAAAAATGCAAAGGACAAAATAGAAGGTGTGTTTCAGAGGCTGTATACAGAAACATTTTCTGTACAGAATATAACTTGTCTTATTTCCATCCTAAGAAAGATCAATGTACACTCTGCAATCTGTATGACACTTTGAGAATAGAAGCTAGACTAGATGAGGCAACAAAAGCAAAATGTCAGGCACACAAAGAAAGAAAAAAAAAACAATGCTAGAATGGAAAAATCAGCCGATAAAGAACGGGCAAAGAAAGATCCAAAGTTTTCTGTGTCGGCATTTGATATCCAGGCTGTATCGCCAAACATCATGCAGTTTAATTGGTGAACTTTATTACAAAATAAAACTGTGTTGTTACAATTTGTCATTCTATGAACTGGGAAATGGTAAAGGGACTTGTTATCTTGGGGATGAGACACAGGGGAAACGAGGCTCGTGCGAAGTAGGCACTTGTGTGTACTTGTATGTTACTTCTGATGCAAGTAAGACATCTGTTATTGAAGAAGTGACATTATATAGTGATACATGTGGGGGACAGAATCGCAATCAGTTTGTTGCAAGTTGCTTAGTTCACTGTGTCCAGTATATTCCTCACATCAAGTGTATAAACCACAATTTACTCGAAAGTGGTCATTCAGAAATGGAATGTGATTCCATACATGCATCTATCGAGCATGCAAAAAGCCTCACAAAAGTACATGTTCCATCTCAGTGGGAAACAGTTATATCATTAGCACGCCGGAAGCAACCATATATTGTCGTTCTAATAAAATACACTGACATACTAGATTACAAGTTGTACAAAGAACAAAACTTTGGCTCAATGAAAATTGATGTTGATGGAGAACGTGTTACTTGGCTGAATATAAAATGGATTCAAGTTCGTAAAGACAAAGAAATGAAAGAATACAGTATTTTTGTGAACTATGGTTTTTGATGTTAGTGAGTTCAAGGAAGTTAGGTTAATGCAGAAGAAGAGCAGAAGCAAAGAAAAGTCTCTTAAGGCTCCACGAAAGGCTTATACAGAGAAACTTTCAATATATGCTGCAAAAAAAGCTGATTTGATGTCACTTGTTGCCTCTGGGACAATTCCGAAGGAGTACGAATCATACTACGAGTCATTGCCATGCAGCAAATCTATAAAAGACAAACTTCCAGTGCCTTCTGTTAGTGAGAGTGAAGGTCATGGAATAATTAATGACAAACATTCAAATTTTGTGATATGAAACAGTAGTCTTTATTTACTTAACTATGATATGGGTCACTAATATCCTTAATTGCTGATGTCTGGGGTCTGTTTGACTATACCAGAGAACATTCAAAATAAATGAAAATTTGTTAACTTAGATTTTAGTGCGTATTTCCCTAACTTTTTAGTTATCAATTTATTTCTGTAGAATCTAAATATTGAGCAGGTACATATTTCATATTTCTATGAATGAAAATTGTTAATTTTGTGTATGAGTATTATTGTGCATGTGTGTTAATGACATTACGTAAGGTTCTTCAAAGTAAGGACATAATTAATAAATTTGCAACAGTAACAATTACTGCAACATCTAAATTCTTTTTAGAGGAACAAGGCTATAACTGCACTTACAACCTTTTACCACAATTTATCTCGAACTTTTATTGCTAAACCTTCAGAAGTAAAAGGTCGTAAGGGCAGTTATTACCTTTTACCGCTCAAACTTGTTGTCTTGACATTTATTACCTTTTACTTCTGTAAAATGATATTATTTTGATCTTAGAACTTTAAAACAAAACATAATTACAGTGTTTAATCAGCACCAAGCAAGGTAAACTAAACAAAATATGATCTAATGTAGTCAACAAATATGGGAGAATCAAAATTGTTATAAAAATATTACGGAAAATAAAGTTGTATTAAAATATATGTTTTTTGCGTTTTTCTCGAAATGTAGAAAATGGCAGTTATTACCTTTTACATTTGAACCCTCGAAGGGTCCATCCGTAAAGGTCTATTTTGTTTGCTAAATGGCAAAATAGTTAGAGTGGATTTTAGAAATTATAAGATATTTATTAAGTAAGCGATATAAGTTTCATATATTTCTAATTCTAAAAATATCACTTACCCTTACAAGAGAAACAAGAAAAATGCAAAATGAAATGAATGATATAATATGATATACACGAGTACACGTGTATAACATAATTTTGCCACCAGAAAAGACTATTTATTTCGGAGAACGACCAAAATATAGGTTACTCGATTTACACTACATGTAAAACTATCACTCAGGCAATCAATTATCACATTACTTTAAATTAAGAATATCTTTACGGAGATGTTCTAACATTTTTAATTCGTTGTTGTCAGAACTGACGTACATTGAGAAAATGTAGGAAAGAAATATGTCAATAGAGCAGCTCGCTGCACTACTTAATTTCCCTTGAACAAAGAGCGAAATCAAAATAGAAAAAATAATATTTAAAAAAATATTTAACCGTGCTATTAAATGTTTACGTTTCAATTATAATATCTTAATGCATAATTTTCCATTTGCAATAGTATTAAAATAAAACATGGGTTTGTGGGTAACCGTAAAAATTATCATCCCGAGGAAAATACTGTTACCCGAGGGTAACAGTATTTTTACGAGGGATTACTCACAAACCCATGTGTTATTTATTTTATTACCCCGAACAAGAACTGTATTGATTTGATTTGATTTTATTTAGAAATTAGACCGTGTGACCAGATTTTATTCGGTAAAACAATAGTGTTACCCTGTAACAGTACAAATTTCTGAGTCACGTGGTACACTTGCATTAACAGTACTGTCGGTTCAAACATGATCGAGAATGGTTAATCTTAAAATTTAAAAGTACAAAGGGGTAGCAGGAAATAAGCCATATAAGAAAACGCATTTCCAAGAAATCAGGTGATTGAATATTATATATAGCACCATAACTACTACACTATCAGGCCAGATAATATTCAATCACCGCTGTGGGTTCGAATCCCGACAGGGACTTTGGATTCTTTCTTTGTGAAGAAGCTATCCAGCTAGCTTACGGAACGTCGGTGGTTCTACTCAGGTGCCCGTTCTTGCCTGAAATAATGCACGGAAGGGCACCTGAGGTCTTCCTCCACCAGTAAAGCTGGAACGTCGCGATATGACCTATACTGTGTCGATGTGATGTAAACCCCCCCCCCCCCCAAAAAAAAAAAAAAAAAAAAAAAAAAAAAACAACAACAGTACATGTGTAGTTATACGACTATACTCCCAGCAGAGCTATTCAAAAAGTGTCTACTTACGTCTGTAAGAATACACTTTTAAATAACCGCTACTTTCCTAGTGGGTTTAATACAGTTGAAATGTATGGTGTCCTGCTTGGGCCAGTTAAAGGACTCTTCTAGGTATGTTACATTTCTTTCCTATAGCCTTTCTGTACTTTTATAGATAAAGTAGCAAGATTTTATATTCTCGCAAGAAACTTTTCGCGACATTCAACGTTGAATTTGTCTCATGCTCATACTTTCTCATACTTTAAACCTCGTGCTAATGAAAATGTAAAAATCTTGGTGATGATAAACCTTAATTTCCGCATGTTTCTTGCCTGACCTATTTACAGTACCAGTGTCTATAGTGAAAGTTCATCGAAAGAAGATATTAAATCTCGCTACTTATATATTAACAAGAGCCAGTGCGCTCGACTGTTAGTAAAACAAGAGCCTGAATAATGTATAATTTTTTAAGTTCAAAGGTCCATAGTTCTGTCAAAATTCATATTTACAATAGCTCTTCTACTTTTCGAATAGTTAAGCGTAAAAAAGAGAATTAGTCAATCTTAAATCGTAACAGAGATATTTTAAAACTGCCTCAATCAGGACACCATAGAAACTGACTGAAAGTTGTAGCAATGAGTCAAATCAATTGGATGGCCATTTCCAGGAACAAGTTACTGTTGATTTTAGCATTGACGAAACTAACAATAGTTCGTTGAATAATGCTAAAATTCTATCATTTTTTTTGGTAGATCGTCTGACATTATACAAAACAACAATATTATTTAACATGAAATTTACTGTCCCATCCCAACTCACAAAAAGTGATAGGCCATATCCAGCTGAACATTGTTGCAAATAAGGAAACTTACCAAATTTGGGGTCCAAAACCATTAATTTGTTCATTTAACTTTGACGCAAAACATGTTCAGAGACGGTTTCAATGTTGAATGAATTAATAAATCTCACTTATGAAGGCAGTCATTTTAATATTGTTCATCATGAATAAAAGTGAATTATGTCCGATTGAAATAAGTGCACGAAAATTCCGTACGAATACAATTTTACCTATACATTTCACTGCCCTAAGCTTAAGGCCATGGCAGTATTTTCTATAGTTTTATATTTTCAACGTGATTTATTTATAATTAAATGCGTTTATTAATTACAGACGTAAGGAGACAGTTGCTAGGATAAACAACAAATTGTCCGAGGCGACAATATTTGCATGGCCTTCAAGTTTTGGGTAGTGAAAGGTGTAGGTAAATTGCATTCGCACGGAATTTTCGTGCACTTATTAAATCGCACAGATTTCACTTTCATTCATGATAAAAAATGTTAAAATGGCTGCCCTCATCAGAGAGATCATTTATGTCATTCCACATTGAAACCGTCTCTGAACATGTTTTGTGTCAATGTTATATGGATAACGTTTGGACCCCAAATTTTGGTAAGTTTCCTGATTCACATGCTTAGCTAAACGCAATGTTCAGCTGTATATGGCTGATGATTTGGGGGTGGGAGGATGGGGGGGACAGTAAGTGTTATGTTAAGGTTATTTTTTATAGAATGTCAGACGATATGAAAAAAAGATAGAGTTTTAGCATCATCCAACGAACACCTGTTAGTTTCGTAAATGTAACTTTGTTCCTGGAACTGGCAATCCAATTTATTTGATTCATTTCTCGATGCCTATGAGTTGCGCTATCAAGTTCGCTACAACTTTCCGCGGGTTTCTATGGTGTTCTGTTTGAGACAGTTAACATATCACCTGTTACAATTTAAGATTGACCAAATCTCTTGTTTACGCTCAACTATTCGAAAAATAGGGAAAGCTATTGTAATTGTGAATTTTGACGGAACTTTGGCCCCTTTGAACTTAGAAAATTCTACATTATTCAAGCTCTTGTTTAATTATCAAGCACTGAGAATAGTCGAGCTTAATAGATAAGTAGCGGGATTTAACATTCTCTATCGAAGGACTTCACCATAGACACTTGTATTGTAAATAAGTTACAGTTCTCAAAAGAAACATGCGAAAATTAAGGTTAATCATCGCAAAGATTTCTACATTTTGGTTCGCACGAGGATTAAAGTATGAGAAAGTATAACCATGAGACAAATTCAACGTTGACTGGCGCGAAAAGTTCCTTGCAAGAATGTAAAATCTTCCTACTTTATCTATAAAAATACAGAAAGGCGGGGCAAGACTTACAGACGTAAGAAGACACTTTTTGAAAAGCTCTGCTGGGGGTATAGTCGTATAATTAACTGTACATTCTCATTCATTCAGGCATAATCATATGACATCATTTTCATTCATCATTATAGAATTATGGGTAATGTTTTGTTCTTGTTGTAAGTTACTATGCACAGTGAACTGTCTCTTGTTATGTCCTGTGTTGTTAAGTGATGTCCAATAAAATATCTTGTATATTTGTTAAGTGAGAATGTGATTGGACGTGAGTGATTTCATATCATTTTATGCATGGGCAATTTACATTCCTTTTCTAAGGCAGAAATCATTTTCAAACTTTGCATTATAAAGTTAATTTCAGTTGTTCTTCATAGAACATTTTGAATACTGTATTTATCAAAATCAACTTTACGTTTGTTTTTTATAGAACAGATTTGCTATTATTTTATATAATAGAGGTCAGCCAGTTGCACCTGGTAAGATATGTTTTACTTTAAATAACTTAAAGAAATGTATTGAAATGTATGAATTCAATAGTTGGAATTGTTTGAAATATGAAATGTTGAAATGATATTGATACTGAATTTGTATTTTAATTTGTGTTTTGTATTTCATGTATTTATAATTGATTATTCATTTTATATGTTTCATTTTCACATCATCAAAATAAATTGAAATTGAACACCCAGTCAGAGTTGGTCATGTGTTCAACCCAAACGTACCGTACTCTATATGTTTCACCTTCTTTATAATTCTGATTTCCCGAGAAAGCTAGTACTCTATATGTTTCACCTTCTTTATAATTCTGATTTCCCGAGAAAGCTATTTTTGTATTTTCTGATCGCAAGATCAGTAAATACATAGCTAACATCCACGGTCTAACACAAATTTTCCTAACAGACCTAACAACGCAAAGTAGTTCTCACTCAGAACTGCTTAAAAACCAGCAATTTAAAATAAAGAATAATTTTTAATGTATGCATTTAACGAATTACAGTGCATTAAAAGTTTAGAGTAGTCAATAGAAATATGAGGTTACAATCACAAATTTCGCGGATGAATATCTTTTTTACCCAATGAAAAAGGTTCGGCTATTTCCGTAAAGCTTAATCAATGAAAATGCTATTTTTAGCTATGTCGATTACCGAATACTCCAGAGCGTAGTACACATAAATCTGACTGTCAAGTAGTGGAATATATACATGTCGTACTGTTTTGGCGAGAAGATTTTCGCTAAATTATTTTCATCAGTGTTAAACAACAGGTTTATAGTGAAGAAAATACCTCGAAATTAGTAAGGATGGAAATTCTCAATTTAGAATTACAATGTATTTGTTATTATTCAAGCGACATATGTATTACTTCACCGTGGTGCAGAGGTAGCGCGCTCGTTTAGGGTGTGAGAGGCCCAAGGTTCAAGTCCTAGTCGAGGCAACTTTTTTTTTGAAGTGTCTCTTTTAAGGAAGTAGCCACGATATGCAAGGATAAAGTATGGCCGTCATAAAAAATGAAGATGATTTTTTGGTGCAACTCTAGTCATGCAAAATTCCATATGTATCAATCTCAAACTGTTATAGACGCAGTCGCTGCGTAAGATTAATTATAGTATATAAAATAAACTTATATAGGAAAATACATACAGATAGTCAGTATGATTTAGATTGCAAAGATCAGAAAATACCACAGAGGTTGCAGCCCTTTGATTAGCCATGCAATCATCAAGCCAGTTTTAAATAGGCATTACGAAGAAGTATCAAGATACCGTTTTATACGAAAGTTAAACAAATTGTTGATTTTCGTTAGAAAAAAAATGTTTGATGCAATTTCTAACAAATTACTTGAAAAGTAAGTGTCAATTTTTAATGGGCAAGATTGTTTTGCCAGTTTACCTGTCGGCTATATGGACAACGTCATGTTGTTCTCGAAATCGTGAAAATTACCTACCATGCAAGTTTTCCCGAGGTTAAAATTAGTACCCATATCGCTTTCAAAATTATGAAATTATGAGATTAATGGCTGTGTGAGTAGTCACTAGAAATAAGTTCGTATATGGTCACTGTCAGATCTAAAAGGGAAAAGTTATTTAGAGCTGAATTTAATCAGATTGAGTAAAAATTCATTATCATGTATAAAGAAAGTACAATGTCATTATTTACAAATTACATTATTTACATCTGTTATTAAAACATATAAAATTGTAACTTAACATATTTGAAATTTTACACATTGTTTTGAAAATATGGCCTTTTTAGAAAATGATTATATTTATTATAAGTTTTTGTGTTTAAATAAATTAACATGCATATTTATTCATTTTTTTAAAGGATTTTTTTTTCATTTTTCGGCTGCAAAACACTACTCCCTCCCTTTGTGTTCATGATATTTTTAACAAATTATTGTTTGCCGTATTTTTTTCGTAGTATAATATTTTATTAAAGTGTAATAGTTATAAATGTTTTCATTTTTAGCTCACCTTGCACAAAGTGCAGGTGAGCTTTTAGGATGGCCAACCAAATGCGTCCGGCGTCCGTCCACATTTTATTCAAACGACATCTTCTACAATACCACTTGGCCAATATTAATGAAACTTGGTGTATGAAGCTCTATCAAGATTGTTCAAAGAATGCCATTCCATACTAAACTCTGGTTGCTATGGCAACTAAAAGAAAAAACTTAAAAGTTCTTGTACTTCAAAATGGAAAGGGATAAAGCTTAGATATTTCTCACAAGGCATAAGCTTGATAGTTCCTACAAAGTATATTCAAATTATGGTCTAAAGTTGAAAATTGGTATCTGTTTTGGGAGTTAAAGGGTTTTTTTATTGAAAGGTTATATAGACTTTCTTTGTAGGGATAAATTGGGATAGTGTATCTTGTATTTTTTGTCTTAACATACATTGTTATGAAGATTTTTCTGTTAGAGCATAAGAAGGATGAAAAGTTTGTTGAATGTGAATGTTAATTCAAAACAGAGTCAATTAGAATAGCACAAATTTGAGAGCTACAGTGAAGTTGATTTCCCCATTTAATAATGGATTCTTCCATTATTTCGTAACACCACCATCAAAAAGAAAGACTGTGTCATTTCCGAAATACAATGTAAAATATTTCGGTTCTTGACAATGACTTGCACATTTTATTGTGTAAGATATTGCACAAAGAAACGAAAGTGAACAAAAAATGTTGTTTTTTTTTCACAAAAACTAATTGATTAAGATAAAAGTTTAATTTACAGTACGGATATTACTTTGTGTATCCTTCCGGTTTGCGGGAAAAATCATATATTTCAACATCGTCTACACCGCTTCTACTGATGAGCGGATTATGTCATAATATTTCATTCTGAGAACAAACATACGATTCAAATCATTAAATAATGCATACCAATCAGTCCATAAAAAAACTTTGCCTCAGAAAACATCTGTATCAATCTGACCTCGAGTTGAGATTATAAATTATACTAAACCGGAAGTACATGACGAAACGTCCGCCAATAAAGTAAATTGAGAAATTTTGTAACATAAACTCGTATTTCATAACAAAGAAGTGATGATGAATACAATTATCGGTGTGCTTCGTTGAAACAGGTATTTTGTTAACTATTTGTGAAGTATTAAGGCATGACATATAGTATTTATGTAAATATCCCTTCCCGACGTTCCGTGTTATGATTTATAAAATTATACATGTACACGTGTGTTATTGACCTCAATAAATGTAAGTGAATATGGAACAATTATTACGGTAATTATCCATGGTGCTAGCAATACTTAATTATCTTTATCATATTGTTAACTAAGCAAGAAAATTACGTAATTTTAAAATAACTTAACCTCACAATATAATCAATTTAAACTTGAAAATCTTCTCAAAATGACTTCCCAAACAGTAATTTTTGAATTCATTTTTGAAACATGAAAATGGTTCATGTAGAGAAATAAGAGAAGACAAAATTGAATTGACTCATGAAAATTTTGGTCAAACACTCTGCCACGTGAAATTCTGACCTTCCTGAGATCCCTGCTGTTTGTTGTTGTTGTTTTTTTTAGAAAGGGTGTTCTAATATGATAAACCACAGATGCTTGAGCCAACATGATACCCCTGAGTAAACACTATCAAAAAATTTTTTTTAATATTTAAACATTAATGGTATATCTGTTACAACTATAATACTGGTTTTCGAAAAAAATTTACATAATTATATGAAAAAAATACTGTTTACCATCATGTATTGAGACTTGATTCCGGTCAGACAGGTTGGGCCATCTTTCGTAACAGTTTTCTCAGCTACTACTTATCAGAGCCTCATGATATTTAGTATGCAGCATTAACACATTGTCCCATACCATGATATTCGATTTTAGGTCTGTCGCTCATCCACATCATGTTTACTGACTTAGTTAAATTCATAATAATGGTCAATGGTACGAAGTTTTCGTAACCATTTTCTCATTAGTTAAATTCATAATAATGGTCATTGACAATGGTACGAATTTTTCGTAACAATTTTCTCAGCAACTACTTATTACAGCCTCTTGATGTTTGGTATACAGCATTGATATGATTTCAGGTATGTGGCTCATCCACTTTCAGTTTTCTGACCTAGTAAAATTTTCGGCATTAATTGTAAATGGAAGGAAATTTCTTAGCAACTACATATCACAGCCTCTTGATATTTGGTATTCTGACTGCAAAGTTCAGGTCTATCGCTTATCTACTTCCTGTTTACCGACTTAGATAAATGTTCGATATAAATGGTCAATGGTATGAAATTTTTGTAACATCACAGCCTCATGAGTCATGTTATTTGGTATACAAATGCAACCTGGCCATTTTTGTCTTTTTGTCATTTTTGTTGTTAATTATGATGTAAACACGCTACATGGAGTGTACTTTTTAGCAACATGTACTTTAACGATAAGAAAAAAAGAGGTATTTCTAAACACTTGTTAGCATTCTTGTTGCTGTCGGCCAAAGAAACATTACATTTGACACTAACCTTTAAATGACATTAAAGAATTTTATAAACCTGTTGCATGTTTTTTAAAAAAAAGTACTTTATAAGATCTATTCCTTAAGGTGAGCGATATAGGGCCAACATGGTCCTCTTGTGTCTATAATAACTAAAGGTTTTTTAATTACAACTTAGTACGTTCATTTTTCGTTTTTATCATATAGTTTTTTTTTATATTTTTATAACAATAACTTCAACCGGTTAAAAACAACAATAAATGTACATGTACATTAAAATGCACCGCAGAAAACTGCGGCACTAACACTTTAACCCTTTCCCTCATGAGCATATTGTGAAAAATGGCCGTTTTCATTGAAAAGCCTCCAGTTACAAGTTCAAACTGCTATGGAACTATGAACAATGCTTCAATACTAATCAAACTTTGCACAAATGTTGATTGGACCATTGCCTTTGTAACGACATGCTCGGTCTTAAATTTACTGTTACCATGACAACGAGGGGACATCTAAAATCGCCGAAAATCACTATTTTGCCTTGATTTTTTCCATCAAAATTTATTTTAAAGTGCTGCAACTTCTCAAGGGATTGAGGTAGAGTCAAACACTTTTCAGCGTTGGTTTCACGTTACCTTATGATCGACCTGGGGTCATTTTAGCCTCTCACAAGTCCAAAATTTTCTTGGAGATGAGGGGGAATACCGCCCCCTTCAAACCCCCCAAACAGAAGGGGACACGAACCCCTTCTGGCAACTCCCTGATGTATCTTTTGGATGGGGGCGGCACCGAAAAAGTGCTCACTTTTTTTAAGCAACCTTTCTTAAATGAAAACGTGTGTTTGGGGCCAAAATAGGACATTTTTCCCACTAATTGAGGCCTAAAAAAAGGGGAGGGTCGAAAGAGCGTTTTTTCGCGTATATATGAGGTAAAGGGTTAACAAAAAATAATGAAAAACTTTGGAATTACCCTAAATCTAGTTTTTCAATGTTAACATGTAGCCTTTTACCTAATTTTGGTGAAAAATTGTTGTTTTGTAACATTTTTATTTTTTTTAGTTAACAAAAAATAATGAAAAACTTTGGAATCACCCTAAATCTAGTTTTTCCATGTTAACATGTAGCCTTTAACCTAATTTTGGTGAAAAATTGTTGTTTTGTAAAATTTTTAATTTTTTTAGTTAACCCTTTCCCTCGTGAGCATATTGTGAAAAATGGCCGTTTTCATTGAAAAGCCTCCTGTTACAAGTTCAAACTGCTATGAAACTATGAACAATGCTTCAATACTAAGCAAAATTGGCACATATGTTGATTGGACCATTGCCTTTGTAACAACATGCTCGGTCTTAAATTTCCTGTTACCATGACAACGAGGGGACATCTCAAAATTGCCAAAAATCACTATTTTGCCTTGATATTTTCCATCAAAATTTATTTCAAAGTGCTGCAACTTCTCAAGGGATTGAGGTAGAGTCAAAGGCTTTTAGCGTTGGTTACACGTTACATTATGATTGACCTGGGGTCATTTTTAGCCTCTCACAGTTCAAAATTTTCTTGGAGATGAGGGGGACTACCGCCCCCTTCAAACCCCCAAACAGAAGGGGGCAACCCCCTGATGTATCTTTTGGATGGAGGGCGGCGCCGAAAAAGTGCTCACTTTTTTAGCAACATTTCTCAAATGAAAACATGTGTTTGGGCCCCCAATAGGACATTTTTTTCACTAATTGAGGCCTAAAAGGGGGGGGGGGGTCGAAAGTACGTTGTTTCGCGTACATGTATATCTATATATATATATTAAGGGTTAAACTTAAACAATTACATGTTTACTGTATAACTGTTTGAATCCTTCTATCTCAAAAATAATTGTAACAAAGGTTTAAATAATTAACCAATAAAAAATGACCCTCAAACACGAAAATATTAACCAATAAAAATACATTTTATTAAATATAAAATAAATTTAACCAATAAAAATGGTTTAATTAAACTAATTAACACGTCAGATGTTAAAAGTTAGCGGCCCTTTAGTTACTTTTTTTAAGTTAAACAAATAATTAAGTAAAAAAACTTTAAATAAATGTTGTAAATAAAATTAATAATAATAATTACGTTGTTATACATGTGACGTAAAAAAACATAAATGTGTCAGACACGTAAATTGCAATAAACATGTCAGGGACCTGGCTAATTAATAATTTACATATTTCTAAATTTCAATAATTAAAAAAACTTTTTATAACATAAACAAAAAAATATAATAATTTTACAAAAAGTATTTTAAAAAAATTAAATGAAAAAAATACAGCATAACAAATGAAACAAAAAAAAAACCAACATGATATTCATTTTCTGTAGTATCACGAAATGGACAAATTATTTCATCTATTGACAAACCATCGTGCCTGCCAGTTTCAATTCTAATGGGAGCAACCTACACCCAAACTTACAAAATGCGGACCTGTGTCTAGACCGAAGAATTAAATTGCAATGCGCGACTAGCACTCTGAGCAGCAGCTTTAACAGTTATTGAATAATCGAGATGCTCGTGTAATATGACACCTAAATAAGTATACCTATCAACTATGTTTATACATTATCACCATATTTAAAGGCAACAGTCGTACGTAGAACAGCTATCAGACGGAAGTGAATAACATTAAAATGAGCCGCGTCACGACAAAACCAACATAATGGGTTTGCGACCAGCATGGATCCAGACCAGCCTGCTCCGCGCACTCTGATCAGGATCCATGCTGTTATAGCAAGTAGAGAAACTGATAGCGAACAGCATGGATCCTGATCATACCATGCTGGTCGCAAACCCATTATGTTGGTTTTTGTCGTGACGCGGCTCAATTTTCTTTTCAAAGGGTAAACAGTCATATCATTCAACGAACACAAGTCATTTAAGGCACATTTAACAATATCCGTAGATCTTTAGCATTATCGGCTTATATAGCGATATCATCAGCGTATAACATGTTAAAAGTTTTTCCATTTACCAATATTAATACCAAAATCAAAAGATTTACACATGTTTTATAATTTAAAATAAAATAATCCTTCTCACCCTTTCAAATTTCCGGATTTGGGAATTATGATTTAATTAAAATATTCCAAATTTTATCGTTCGGAATTCAGAATTTAAAATTTCCGGAATTCAGAATTATGAATCCCATTTAAAACAAAAGAACACATTTTTGGACTCTGGATAGTGTTCGGATTTCAAAAGTTTTCGGAATTCAGAAGTTACACTGTATAAGGGATAAACGAATTTTGACTGCCGGCTTTGAATGTTATTTGTCTTCGAAAAGTCAACTTGGCTCTTAATACGATGTCAGTTTTATATACAGATCGTTTAAAGTAAAAAGGTGTATTTGAATTTGGCGGTAGCAAGGCATTTGCTGAATATCAATGTAAGAACCTATTGACCAAATCCAAAGCACGATTCTACGATTTTAAATTTCAGAGCTGTCTTCTTGTACAGGTATTTCTGTGGAAGTTCCGTCACTGTTGAATTCAATGTTATTATAAATGGTTTTGTTAATTTGATTTTGAGGTTGAAGGGAATAAGCATAATCGTATTGAAATTTGGACTTCGTATCAGAGTATTTGATTCCAGCTTCCAGGCAATCTGGTGAATTCTTAGGTTCTATTTCATTGTAATTGTCAGCATCGTTTGTTACTGCAAGATAATCAGATGTTGGGAGTTCTGGAAGCTTTCGGAACATTGCACATTCAATTATGGGAACAGGTTTTCTTTCAGTAAGTTGTTGTGTGCAATTTGCTGATGAATCCTGAAGATCTATCTCAGCATATGTGTACGGGTCGTCTGGTGCTGTTGCATTATCTAATGTCGGGGTTTCGTGGAGAGTGTCTTGCTGTTGGTTCCTTTGATATTTTCGCCTTAAAATATATTTAAAGGTGAATCCGTTAATAAAGGTAAATTCGAGAAAGAACTATGGTTTATATGGCTTATTCCTCACATTGAATTTCAGTGGATATTTTTGGTGTTTCTATAATACTTTATGCAATAAAATTGTATAAATTCGCTGAAATTTTGTAAGCTTGTTTGATGTTTGTTTGTTTGAATAATTGGGTTTTACGTGACACCTTCACAGTGTAGGTCATATGGCGCATTCAAGCTTTACTGGCGGAGGAAAATCTCAGGTACCCTTTCGTGCATTATTTAAGACTTGAACAGGCATCTGAGTAGAACCACCGGCGTTCCGTAAGCTAGCTGGATAGCCTCTCACATGAAATACTCTAAAATCATTGTCGGGATCGAACAAACAGCGATGAGGGGCACAATGTTCGAAGATAACGACTTTAACCATAGAAATATTCACCACCATGGGATACCGTGTTGCGCACATAAAGCAGGTCTCTAGAAGAAATGTCAAAGGTATTGAAAAAAATGAGAATAAAGTTCAACAAGTAAAGTCCACGTTCACAGACGCTGCCCCGACACAATCAATTCACACTGGTCAGTCGGGCATCCAGAGGTCACCGAAATTAAAATTGGGAAAATGCTTGCCCAGATCACACATTTTACGCGTATAAAAGAATTTTTATATAACTTGTCACAAATGTTTATCATTGCAAGGCGGTCAAAGTGCTGATAAGATATGAAGAAGTATATTGGGACCATTTAGTCGTCATTTATTAAAGATGGTCATAGTCAAGACTATGGCTGTGACACATTTAATTAAGGTCACTATAATTATATATGCAAAAACAAGGTCACTAAAGACGATGCAGTGTCTAGACAATGTCTGCAGGATATCTCCTACACCAACGGAGGAATCTTTAAGATTTACATCCCTGCAAACAGAGTCAAGGCCACACATATAGATCAAAATTTTAGATAAAAATGTGAAGATGTGGATAGGAACCATTTAGCCATAATTTATCGAGGGATAGTACAGAAATTGGTACTTTCACTACTTTAGGTGTGAAAAATGTCGTTTATATTTGCAAGGTCAATGTCACTAAAGATGTTGAGATACCCAAATATTTCCCGAGCATATCACCAACATGCTTGTTCATGTTACTTATATAACTTTTCATTGCCTCTCATGAACCAAGTCTCAACCCAGTTCAAATGTCAAGGTCTCACTTAGATCTCTTTGAAATATGTTTCTCCGGAGCAAAACTTACACATTCATCAAGGGAAATTAATATAACTTGGCTCAAATTTTCATAATTGCAAGGGTGTCGCGCATAAGATCGAGATCCCTGCAACTAAGGTCAAACTCACCCATAGAGGTAAAATTTCAGACGAAAATATGTATGGGGATGATCTTGCTTGCCACACTACTAATCGTCAAGATTTTATGACGGGTTAATTTTGTGACAATGTTGTACTTGTTTAAAGAATGTATTTTACTCATATTGGCGAAAGTTTTAAAGCACTATTACAATTTCGTTACGTAGACATGTAAGCTATTATTGATTAATAGATTATCGCGACAATGGCAATTCTAGCTAACATTTGATAAAGATGTTGTATATAGATGAACTTTAATAATAATTTTTATATAAAACGCCTTTTTTTTGCATGGATTAAACTGTTGTATATGTATGAATGTTATTTGGTTGAACCTTAACAATATATTTACACTGTATTTATTGATTACCATCTGATCCAGATAAAAATAATATAAGTTCCTGCAGCTAGAAGAAAACCAGCAGATATAGCAGGTATAAGAGTCTTGTGATTTCCACTGTTATTTTCTTCATGAATACCTGGAAAAAATAATCCGGTGTTAAACTGCCAATAACCATGGTTAGGGACTACTTGCATATGCGGCTGTTATGTTTTATCCCTCGATTATATAGTTTACAAAGCCTTTTAAAACAACAATAAAACATTTTTATTTATATTTTCAGTTCTTACATGTTTTCTTTTCATACAATATCTAAATAAATAATATATAACAAACACTTACGCCACAGATTTGATCCATATTAGTTAATAATTGGCGCCAATCCGTAAGCATCCTAAGTATATAACTCATTCATAAACGCTGACGTCATTTCAAACATACAAGAATGATAAATTGGGCACTGATGTAAACACAATACAATCTATTCTAAGACGTAAGGTTTTATTGTTGAAAACTTGATAACATAACTTTTTTTCTTATTATTTCTTTTGTTTAATAATTTCTATATCTTAATAAAAGTAGGGTGCGAAATCGAACAGCATTATAATACGAAAATCGGTACCGGAAGTTATTTCCGCTTGAAAAAATAACGTTTGTGATCTTCCTTATCTTATCTTGTTAGAATTGAAATACTTTCGTTATGAGTCGTTTTTATCGGCTATTGAACACCGGTTTTGCCGTTTTGATGCGAAAAAATTAACCACTCATGCCTACGGCCTTTGTGGTCAATTCCTACGCATCCAAACTCCAAATCGGTGTTAAATATCCTATAAACACGGCTGAGGCCGATATTATTTCTTAATTATATTGGTTTACATATATGGAGTCACGTAAAAAAGAAAAAATCAGAATCCCTAAAAAAGCCAAACACGGCAAATCGAACATTTTGCAGGCTCAGTTGGATTGAGTCCGTTCATTGTCGATAATGAAAAGTGCAAGTGCAAAACTCTTTTTCATTTTTGATAGAATTCCTTGCCATTTTCATACCGTATAGTTATATTTCGTTTTTCGCGAATGTAAACGAACGTCATTTTATCAACCTTTTGCTTTGACATAGGTTTATCTGTTAGAACGCGTTGGTTTATCAGGTCATGTCAAAATTTTAAAGGAATTACACAAGATATATCTGTTAGCGATTCGCAGAAAATCATGGAAGGTACATTGAAAAATCAAAGGGCTGCAAGCTCTGTGGTATTTTCTGATCTGTGTAATCTAAATCGTACTGTATATCTGTATGTATTTTCCTGTATTAGTTTATTCATCTTGCAAGGCACCAGAGTTTGATACATACGGAATTTTGCATAACTACAGTTGCATCAAAAAATCATTTATGTTCATTTTTTTATGACAGCCACACTTTATCCTTGCATATCATGGCTACTTCTTGAACAAAGAAACTTAAAAAAGAATTTAAAAAAAATGTTGCCTCGACAGGGATTTGAACTCCAGACCTATCACACACGAAACGAGCGCGTTACCTCTGCACCACGGAGAAGTTATAAAATCATTGCCTGAATAAAATCCAGTCATTCTAAATTTAAAACTTCCATTGCATTTCGGGTTTGTAATCCTTATTAATTTCGAGGTATTTTGTTCAGGATAAACCTGGTGTTTAAAATTGAAGTAAATATTAAACGAAAATCTTCTCGCCAAAACAAATCCGACATGTAGAATCTATATATTCCACTACTCGGCTGTCAGATTTATTTGTGTAGTATACGGTAATCGACATCGCAAAAAATAGCATTTTCATTGATTAAAATCATATTCATCCGCGTAATTTGTGATTGTGCATTTATTGACAATTCTATAAGCCAACGCTACTTTTAACCTTTGAATGCGTTGTAATTTGTTGGATCATTATTGTTTTTACCACAATCATGCAGCTGCCACTTGGATTCTTTACTTATTGGTACCCTTTTCACTTTAATACTCAGCGGTAACACATAGTTGCGTAATATTTTCCTGGTTAAGGGAAGAATTTGACAGATAATTAATGTTTTGAGAAAACCCCCCGTTCGTATATCACGTGACCCGCTAATGGCCGATTTGACCCGCTATTGGCATGTTTACAAAGGGTTTGGAAACGGTAAATACACCACGATGCATTCAAAATATGAATTCACAAGAAGTATACAGTAAAAGGGTAATAAAATACTTCTAATCATCATACATTTATATATGAATCTAAAAATCGTTCGTTCATAAACACTAAAAGTTTCGCTAGTGACCCGTTATTGGCCAACTCACTGTACTTGTAACAAAATAAAAATATTTCTTTCTTTTAAATCGCTAGTTTTAAGCTGTTTTGAGAACTACTTGTTGTTAGGTTTGTCGTGAAAATCTGTGTCAGAGATTGAATGTCCGCTATGTATTTACTGATCTCCAATCAGAAAATACAAAAAGGACGCGTTTTGTTAATTACACCAGATATATCTGTTAGCGATTCGCAGAAAATCATGGAAGGTACATTAAAAAAAAGCACGCGTTTTGTTAACAAAAAAAGTCAAAATTTGACTTGCACCGGTTGACAAAATTTCGATATTCAAATCTAGTACGTTTTGATAGCTAATTAGGAAGTCCAAAAGACTATGTTTATCAAATAATGCGGCGTTTCATTTATGAATGGACAACCGATTTATCCGTGAAAATTATATTTGATAATTTGGTACCTCAATTGTATTTTTGCCTGCAATATTGACATTTCCAGGGCTGATTAGATAAAAGCAAACAGAAATTGATAAAAAAAACCTTAAAGTTTAGGAGGAATCAACAGCAAAAACTTCCTTCAATTCATTCAAATAACCAACTATCAACTCAAAATTTTTGTTTCATTTTTACATTCTGAAAAATAAACAAGCAATAACCGCCGCCTTAAGCAATATGAAAAGCAATGACAGTCACTAGCCCAAAGAATAAGTAAACAACCAAGTTAGTTCGTAAGACAGCCTTTCAACAATTCAATGTTTTCCAGATTGCTAGTCGCTTTTTTAATCTTTATACATCTGTCAACATTTTTTTAGTCAATAAGTTTTCTTTCTTATTAATAGATGTATGACTAACAAATCCAAATGAAATCCCAATTATTTTCCTCACGAGAAATACACATTTTAAAAATGGCGACCGCTTATATTAAACAAAGCCTGGTCAAATATAAACTTTCGCCGAAAATAACGACAATAAGGTCGAATGGTGTGACTTTTTCTTCTACTGGAATTATTTGATTTTATAATAGCAACAAGCTACCATTGATATTTCTGAATAAAATAGATAATATCATCACCATATAACGTTGAATTTTTAAATTATTTTTACTTGAAATACTTTTTATAATATTTATGAGGAAATCGTCTGAAATTGAGGGCTACCAGTGGGAAAAAAAACAGATTTTTGATATTCGAGTTAATATTGATGAAATTTAAAAATTGTATTCAAGCATACGTCAAAAAAATGAAATGTGTTAAATCTCGTAAACTATTGAGACTACTGTTCGATGAAATAAAATTTTGTATAACACTTAAACAAAGAAATATCCTCTACATATCTTTAAAATGGAAATTCAATGCCAACTTTTTAGGAAACGCTTACTATAGGCTTCCTAATGTGAAAAAATGTTATGCTGGAAAGAGGAGAATGACTTACCGCCAGTTCTGAACAATATTATTTCGCCGAATGTCGGACATTCCGGAAGACCGCTGTCTGGACAAGTTAAGTTACAGACCGCTTCCTCAATATTCGACTGCATACTGTTGCCGCAAAAGCATTTCAAACCATTACCGTCGTACTTGAATAATAAAAATAATAAAAAATACTTTGCTAAGAAATTCTTAAACACTTACAATTTTAGGTACGTAACGCGAAAATGATTAGAGACTTTTAATGAGATTGTTTAACCCATTACTTCATGAGCTTTTTTGTGGAAAAATGGTAAAAACCGTTGTTTTCATTGAAAAGTATCCCGTTTACAAGTTCAAATTTGCTGCAAAACTTTAAAAACTGCTTCAATACTAATCAAACTTGGCACAAAATGTTGACTGGACCGTTGCCTTTGTAACAACATGCTCCAGGCTTAAATTTCCTGTTACCAACGAGGGGACATCTCAAAATTGCAAACAAATAATTATTTTGCGTTGAGTTTATCTATCAAAATTGATTTCAAAGTGCTCCAACTTCTCAATGGATTTAGATAGAGTCAGATGCTTTTCAGCGTTGGTTACACGTTACCTTATGATTGATCTGGGGTCATTTTTAGCCTCTCACAAGTCAAAACTTTTCTTGGCGATGAGGGGGACCACCGCCCCCTTCAAACCCCCAAACAAAATGGGGCACATCCCCCTTCTGGCAACTCCCTGGACTGTATATTTTGGTTTGGGGGGGGCGCAGAAAAAGTGGTCACTTTTTAACAACAATTCTCAAACGAAAACATGTATTTGGGGCCCACTATTTGAGGTCTTAATGAGGGGGGGGGGCGAAAGTGCGTTTTGTTTCGCGTATATATGAGGTAAAGGGTAAAGCAAACAGTAAATGTAGCTGCTTTAGAAAAATGTGTTAAAGATATACTTGGCTCATCCTTGAGTAAAGTTATCTTATTATTATTACTTTTACCTTAATTTTATATAATCAATATGTTTAATGAAAGCTATGGAATTCTTACTGAATATTTCTAATTGAATAAAAGCATGAATAAACTATGTATCTGCGTTCATTATTACAGGTAAAAAAGTTTCTTTACTTAAAAATCTGCTTTTTATGATGTTCGTGAAATTGGCAGCCTTGCAGCCTAGCAACCTGAAGTTGGCAGCCTAGCAGCCTAGCAGCCTGGCAGCCTAGCAGCCTAAAGAAAACTAAGAATAGTACAAGCATGAAAACCGTCAGAAATACATAAGTAGCACTTCTTTAGATCATTCCACGCCTTTTTCAATATCGTGATCTTAATTTTAAGATTTTGAACTTTATTGTAACATATTTTTTTCATTCTGACGTTCGATATTTGTGAAGTTAGCAGGATAGTACAAACATGAAAACCGTCGGAAATGAATCGGTAGCAAATACTTAGACCATTCCACGTCTTATTTCAGCATCGCGTACCTTATTTTTTTAAAATAATTATCTTTTTTTTTATTTTTACACTTCGAAATTTGTAAAGTTAGCAGCCAAGCAGCCTAGAAGCCTAAAGAAAACAAAGGATAATACAAACATGAAAACCGTCGGAAATGAGTCGGTAGGACATACTTAGACTATTCAACGTCTCTTTTCATTCCACGCAGTTTTCAATATCGTGATCTTTATTTTTTAAGATGTTGAACTTTATCGTAACATATTTTTTTCATTCATACTTAGATTATTCCACGTCTCTTTTCAGTATCGCGAACTTTATTATTTTTTTTAATATTTAACTCTTTTGTGACACTTCGAAATTTGAGAAGTAAGCAGCCTAACAGCCTAGCAGCCTGGCAGCCTAAAGAAAACAATCCCGCAAATTTCGAAGCGTCAGACTGAAAAATAAAATAAAGTTCAATATTTAAAAAAATAAAGATCGCGATACTGAAATAAAACGTGGAATGGTCTAAGGATGAGCTACCGATTCATTTCCGACGGTTTTCATGTTTGTATTATCCTTTGTTTTCTTTAGGCTGCTAGGCTGCCAGGCTGTTAGGCTGCCAGGCTGTTAGTCTGCCAGACTGTTAGGCTGCTAGTTTGCTAAATTCACAAATTTCGAAGTGTCAAAAAAAAGTTCAATATTTAAAAAAAAAGTACGCGGTACTGACAAAAAGATGTGGAATAGTCTAAGTATGTGCTACCGACTCATTTCTGACGGTTTTCATGTTTGTATTATCCTTAGTTTTCTTTAGGCTGCTAGGCTGCCAGACTGCTAGGCTGCCAAGCTGTTAACTTCACAATTTCGAACTATCAAAAAAAAAAAAAAAAAAAAAAAAAAAAAAACAAAGCTCAATATTTAAAAAAAAATAAAGTTCGCGATACTGAAAAAAGACGTGGAATAGTCAAAGTATATGCTATCGACTAATTTCCGACGGTTTTCGTGTTTATATTATCCTTAGTTTTCTTTAGGCTGCTAGGCTGCTAGGCTGCTAAGCTGCTAACTTCACAAATTTCGAAGTGTCAAAGTAAAAAAAAAGTTATTTTTAAAAAAACAATAAGTACGCGATACTGCAATAAGACGTGGAATGGTCTAAGTAATTGCTACCGATTCATTTCCGACGGTTTTCATGTTTGTACTATCCTGCTAGGCTGCTAACTTCACAAATTTCGAAGCGTCAGAATGAAAAAATTATGTTACGATAAAGTTCAACATCTTAAAAAATAAAGATCACGAGATTGAAAAATGCATAAATTGATCTAAAGAATTGCTACTAATGTATTTCCGACGGTTTTCATGTTCGTACTATTCTTAGTTTTCTTTAGGCTGCTAGGCTGCCAGGCTGCTAGGCTGCCAACTTCAGGCTGCTAGGCTGCTGGGCTGCCAACTTCAGACTGCTAGGCTGCCAACTTCACGAACATCTTTTTATGATAGTTTATGTACATATTGATAGCACCTATAGGGTGGTAAATTTTAAACATGAATATTCTTTTGTGAATTCAACACATATGTTTATTTTGTATTTACAAAGATACTATGTAGCCAAAAATATTTCTAAATATGAACTCAAACTCCTCACAGCGATTACGTCACGCTTTGAACAGTGAGCAGTAATAAATCTGTAGATGTGTTTTCTACAATTAAGCGTTAATTTCCATTATTTCATCACGCTAACATTTCTGTGTTGTAGGATGTAGACAAGATAAATATGTATAGGAATGTTTAGAATTGTGGGTTATTGATCGGCTGCAGCCGAGTCTACAAGACGCATATGTTTACTGCGGAATGACACGATTTATTTTGCGAGTCACTTATAAAAACCAAGAACCTAAAATATCACATACATCGGCTTTACACTTCAGGAACAATTTTAAAGTTCTTGTTTTCTTTGCAAACCATTTCTATTTACACAATGTTTTCTTATCTCAGTATACAAAATTTAATTCAACTGTTTGTTGTTTACCTATACTTAATATCATGGAACCAGGCTTAAAGTTAACACGTTGTCTCAACTCATAAAGGGAACTGTTTATCTTTTTATCCGCTGTTATATTGCATTGTATTAAAACATCTGATTGTTCCATTCTATCTATTTGTTGTATATCAGAAACTAGAAAACAAGTTCATTTCAAAAAACAAAATGAATGTATATATCTTTCAAATTTGTTTCTTTCCGAGATGATTTGGATAGTGTGGTGCGGACATAGTTCTGGCTTCCAAACTTTTATAGTCAGCTTTTAAATACTTAAGCGATAAAAGAATAATATTAGTGCGGACGTAATGGAATTTTCGTTTCGTAATGCTTCCCCTTTAGTTTCATAAACTGATTTCAGATCTTAACAAACAATCCTGAAAGTAACT
Organism: Ruditapes philippinarum; assembly: GCF_026571515.1. Classification (NCBI taxonomy): domain Eukaryota; kingdom Metazoa; phylum Mollusca; class Bivalvia; order Venerida; family Veneridae; genus Ruditapes; species Ruditapes philippinarum. The sequence goes on from NW_026853197.1 coordinate 241,470, forward strand.
TTTTTTTTCGTTTCTTGTAAAGTTATGCAGTGCACAGCTGACCAATCCTTCGCAGTCATTTCACGCGTGCATTTTTTGTGTGTTTATTTTGTGTATGTGTAGATTTAATTCCAATAAATTATGCTTTGGTTAAGGTAGTATACACCTAATGCATTACCTCCGCTTTGAATAGTATTCAAATAGGCTAGGATTACTGTCTGAGGGGCGTGGGTTCAAACCCCAGAATGGGCAATTTTTTTCTCTCTTCTTTTCAACATTGTTTATGTATCTCTCAGATCCCTTACTAAAAGAAAAAAGTGAATTTAATTAATATATAATAATTGTAGGTATTTATTGGCAATAAAACGCTAAATATCATAACAAATATGGTACCTGATATTTTCAAAGTGTAATAAAAATCAAAGCTAGACGGTAAAAGTATTTAATATTTAAAAAGATGAAACAATATACTTTTTAGAAAATTTAGGGAAACTTTGAAAACAGGTACTCATTTTGGTAAATTTTAGGCATACATTTATTTTAAATTAGGCCCTCTAAGTATGAAAATGGCCAAACACGTGTTAAAATGGGTGGGATAGAGTAACATTTTCATACATATTTCATAAATTTTGAGTAGAAACAATCATTTTGCTTATGTGTATTGTTAGCTGAATGTTGTTATTTGTTTCTTACCAAAAATTAATGGGAAAGCATTTTTCATTAGGATGATTTTATAAATTATTTAGAGTTCTTCATTTCTGAAAAAGAGCCCTTCTTATAAATTATTTAGAGTTCCTCATTTCTGATAAAGAGCCCTTTTAATAGCAAAGGTTTAGATCAGAAAAAATGTCCATTACTCATAAACTATGCGATAGATTTTGTTTACATTTTGCATAGAGGTTATTTTAAGGCATATAAAGGCCCTACGTTGTCAATTTTATAGTTTCTTTTAGTGCCCATTAGGGATATTCTACCTAAACATTAAAATGTATTTTAAATGATCTTGGCCAGAAATAAATCTAAAACAGGAAGCCTAGTGAGATAATATGGCGGACATGCTAGCCAAGGTGATAACTGATATTTAATCGTGCTATCCAGTACTATCTGATATGCATCAACCTATCACGAACGATGTGTCAAAGCTAAAATCAGAGCTTAAGGATGTACAAAAAATCATTAATTTCTATAAATTATTATCACTAACCTACTTTTTTTATTATATTCTTTACTTCATAACATATACCATGGATATACGTGTCGATAATTGGAATTGTTTTAAGTTCAATGGGCATAACTCTGAAAATGATTGCTCCATCGTACACAATACACTGTCCTAGATATTCTTACAATAAATTTGTATACCAAATTTCATTTCAGAATGTACAATCTCTGCACAGAAAATCAACGAAAATATCAAATAACTAGAAATTTTCTAAATAAGGGGGCATAACTCGTTCATAAAAATGATAGGGCAATAACCACAACTTTTCCTTGCAACGTCAAAATATCATACTCCTGGCAAAGAAACCGTATATTTCTGGACAAAATAGTAATGGTGGGCTAATCGAAATGCACTAAATAGCTTAAAAATATAATCAAGCTATATACATTGCTTTTAATTTTTTCATTGAATGTTTTAAACAATTTATTGTTTAACTAGCACAGCACAGTTCGGGAAACCTCACATATTGCGAAAATAACATTATTTACAAACGAGCGTGTCGACCTCAACAAGACTCGTACTAGTCACAAAAAACCTGTGTAACAGATATAACAAGTAAAATGGTTTCCTGCGGGGAACATTTTTAATGATATAAAGATATTTCATTGAACTATTTTCAACATTGTATGGGGGGGGGGGGATAAATAAACGTTTGTATCAGGAATATAGTTGACAATAATCGATCAATATAGAAGAAGGTCTTTGGAAACTGGTGACCGTGGAAGACCGGAGAAGGTCGATCATAAAACAATTATTTCTTTTAATGAAAAAGATTAAATAGGTCTACCATTTTATGAATAATTCCGAGCAAACAAAGAATAAAGTAAACACACAAGTTTACGCAGAAAATATCTCTATTTATTATGGCAGATGCCACTACGAATATTTTAATTTTGTAGATTTTCAGTATAAACAATTTATTGTTTGTAAAATTTTAGATAGATTTTAAAGATACATTGATCATTTTCAAACACATCATTCAGGTTTTTCCACCTTAAACAGTAAAATAATTTTAGGAATTTAGAAATATCGCGTAATAGTTTTTGTTCTTAATTAGGTGTAATTCGGACTAATTCCCTAGAGGTAAATCCGTAACGTACCAGCAAACGGTATTTAGCTAGGTTTTCGAAAAGGTCAATTAACCAATCATGTACGGTTTACAGATCACATGCTCCTCCATGTACCGAAAACAGGTCACGTGCTCCTCCATGCCTCAATAGTTAAACGCGTACCAATACCCTGCGGTCTCCAGACCGCAGGGAATGACGATTTCTTTTCTATGACCTGACCAACCCATAAAAGAATACATTCATGTTCGTTCCACACAAAATGGTGCGCTGTTTTAGGACTGCTAAAAAATATCTGCTGACACGAATATTGCGGATTATATGTACCGCATAACACTGAATTTAAACACCACATTTTTATTTAATTTCTTCTTTTTTGCATACTTTATAAATAGCTGTGGAATTATAGATCTACTTACAAATATGTTTTATTTGATAGTAGACCGATCACTTGCTGTTTTAGAAATATTATTCCCTGCGGGCCAGAGCCCGCAGGGTATTGGTACGCGTTTAATTTTTGAGGCATGGAGGAGCACGTGACCTATTTTCGGTACATGGAGGAGCATGTGATCTGTAAACCGTACATGATTGGTTAACTGACCTATTCGAAAACCTAGCTAAATACCGTTTCCCGGTACGTTACGGATTTACCTGTAGGGAATCATTGTATACACACCGGTCTCTCGACACAAATGCTAGGGAAATTAGTCCGAATTACACCTAATTAAGAACATAACACTATTACGTGATAGTGTCTAATTATTTCTATTATTATTTTTTACCGTTAAAGTTGGAAAAACTTGCATGATGTGTTGGGGGAAGGATTTTGAAAATTATCGGAAATGTTTCTTTAATATCTATCTGAAATTTTACAAACAATAAATTGTTTATAGTGAAAATCCACAGAATTAAAACATTCGTTTTGTGGCATCTGCTCTTAATAGATAGAGATATTTTTCTGCGTAAACTTGTGTGTTTACTTTATTTTTATTTTATTATTTTTTTTTTGCAACGTAATTATTCATACAATGGTATTTAATAATTTTCTTAAATCAGATTAATATTTGTTTATATTTTCGACTCATAGACCTCAAAGTACCTTACTAATCTATTTGATCTCTCGATTTTTGTTGTGAGAGCGTAGGGGGTGTATTCCTGGGATTACAAGAGCGGTTGATGTTTTGTTCTATTGTGGTTTTCCGGCGTGAAGCAATGGTTTGGAAAGAGGCGGATTAAGGATGAGGAAGGGATATCTATTAATCATTAATAATGTTCCCCGCAGGAAACCATATTTACTATGTATCATTCTTTGGAATAGACTTTCGATGTGGAATCTATATCAAAAAAATATACCAGTTATATAATAAATTAAAATGGCCTAAAAAAGGTATTAGTGAAATTATTGTTGTTGTCATTTGTTGTTAGAATGTTCGCTTCAAATGGCTCGTGGATAATCTCACATGGGAGAGAATTTCTTTCGACCTGACAGTTACTAAAAAAACAAAAAAAAAAACAAACAAATTATGCCGGTGGTGCCACTTCGTAATTATTAACGAAGTTGTACATTTTTGAAAAAGAGAAGTAGCGGCCGAAAAGGCGTTAAAGATCGTATCGAGAATAAACACAACAGGCTATAAATTGGTGAAAACTCTGTTCAAACGACAATAATTTTAACTAGGGATAATTATCTATATTGTTTTTCTATCAGTTTATGGATGAAGGATGAACGCACTAGAAAAGGCGCTATATATTTTGTTAATCAAAATCACGTACTTTTACATTTGTGCCCAACTGTTTTCACTATCTTGAAATACATTTTTGCATGCCGTAAAGAGTTATTTGCTTCCTTTTGAATGCCACATTCCATGGAATGGAAAAAACTGATGACTTTTTTAACTTTGTTTGGGGACCGTATGCATATCCTTGATATACCCGTTTTTGTAAGACAGAAAGATAATGTGGCTCGGTCAAAAGTAAGATATTTTGACGTTTGGATTTCTCCTTATTTCGAGCTATTTAAACTTAAAGTAAATACTGGCAACACTAAAGTTCTTACTGTTTCAAAAAGGGAAATATGTAATGGATACAGTACGAGTTTTTCTTCAAAAGTGTCTTCTTACAGACGTAGGAAGACAGTTTACTTAGGATAAACAACAAATTTGTCCGAGGCGAAGCCCGAGGGATAAATTGTTGTTTTGTCCTGAAGCGAACTGTTGATCTTCACGTCTGTAAGAAGACACTTTTGAAGAAAAAAAACGAGTAACTGTATCCGACTTTATACGACGTTTAAAGTGTAAAGAACAGATAAATAGAGTAAAACTCATTTAATTATAAAATAGAAATCTAATGAAATTAAATAGTAAAATGTTCAACCCGGTTTCAAAAATATAAAACTATAGAAAACTATTTGCATGTGTCCTTTTAAGCTTTTGTAAAAGCAAAATTGTATTCGCACGGAATTTTCGTGCACTTTTATTTTCAATTCGGACAGAATTCACTTTCATTCATAATAAACACTTATTAAATGGCTGCCTTATCAGAAGATTTTTTATGTCATAATCATACATTGAAATCCATCTCCGTTACATGTTTTGTCTCGGTCAATGATATATGGATAACGTTTTGACCCCAAATGTGGTAAGTTTCCCTATTCACATGCTTAGCTTAACCGCAATAATCAGCTGATAATGGCCGATATGGATTTAGGTGTGTGATGTGTAGGGGAGGGGGAGGCAGGTGATGTGTGGAATATAATTGTTTCTCGTCTCTAATGCTAACATCAACAGTATTACATTATCCTGGAAATGCCCCATCTCAATTTATTTGATTCATTTCTCAGCATGAACTGAATTTACAACCATGAAGTTGCGACTAATCTGCCCGGCTCGCTCACGCAATTTTCCGGTCAGTATTCTGATAGGTTTCCTGTTTGAAGGCAGTTAAGAAGTATCGCTGCGTGTTACGAGAGTTTTAAAAGGTGTGGCTTAATCTTCTTGTTTTGTAGCATCGACTACTCACAAGGAATAGGGAGGAGAGCTAGTGTTGTAATTTGTGTGAGAGGTTTGGCGATGAAGCTTACAGACGAAGTGTTTTGAGATGAAGAAATTCGGTACATGTAGGGTTCAAGGCTTTTGTGGTTTAACTATAAGCACTGAGACTAGTCAAAATGTTTTACATATTGTATTATAATTGTCGGTGTTATGGACTGATTTTTCTAAGATATTCACAAAGGAGTATTTTGGCGGTGATTGGCTCGGTTACGCTAGGCGCGCGGGGAGTAGAAGGCGAGGTAGATTTTGGCATATGTGGGAGCCACTGTTTGGGGTACGTGTGTACGGGTGGGTTGGATAGAGTGCCATTGGGTGGAGATGGGTGGGTTGAGAATGCGGTGTGGCGGGCGTTGTATAGTGGTAAAAGAGGAGCAGGTTGACAAAATACATTTCTTCCCAAAAATTTTCATGACACACCATTCAGCACTGACTCTGGAGGCGCTGCCTGCTTTCAACCCTCATCCGCCGCCAGATCTTCTTTTACACTTCCTTGATTCGCCACACAGGAATTTAAGTATGAGAAAGTATAAAGCCCATTAGACAAAATTCAAAACCGTTGTAAATAGCGCGAAAAAATTTCTTGCGAGTATGTAAAATATTGCACACTTTTCTAATGAAAAATACAGAAAAGAGGAGTGAGGATAAAAGGAACTATTAGAAAAAAAAAATAGCATGTCATATAGCTCCTCCCCCCCTCAAACTTGCCCGAAGCAGGAGCACTATATATTTCAAACATGTATAATTAATCCACATGGAAAGTTAACGGTTATTTAAAGTTTATTCAAAGTTTAATTTTAACGCAAAGTTCATTAAAACTTAATAGATATAATTTGTGACCCCAAGCTATATTTGCTGTACTTAAAACATCCAGGACTCTTTGTCTTGATATACATTTTTGCAGATTTTATGTAGATCTTAAATTGCAACTTTTTGAGTTCCATTGTCCACTACTTATTGTCGTTATATGGCATAAAGAAATGTAAAGTGTAGGTAACATTTATATTGTAAAACAAGATTCATTTGAAATATCTTTAAACTCATAAGTAATGTCTAAACTGCTCCTAAAGTGTTTGTGGTGTTGGGGAGCTTAGTATTTTTATAAAATATGAAGTGTAGATCAATAGAAAAATAGTAAAGAAAAAAAAAAAACAGGGACACTAAAAATTTTTGGAAAAAATCATGAATAATACAAAAAACATTGAATAAAGTATAAGTAAAATAATTATGTACAAGCTAAATATATGAATTGAAAAAAAAAAAAAAAACCTTGGGGGGGAGGTGGGAATAATTGTCAAAATTGTTTATAAATCACTACCCATGGATAGCTATATGTTAAAAAAAATAATTGGCAACAGCATTGGTTTTTGGCGAATACTGGAATAATCTGCAGTCGTCACATTATTTTTTAAAAATATCGTCAAAAAGTAGAGGTTCAATGACAAATGTGTTGATAGTGAATGGACATGTATTAAACTCTAATAAGTTCTATCCATATTACAGAGCTCTTTTATTTTAGTCTTCGTTTGGGTTAGTTTCCTATACTAAACTTAATTACCAAGAAATCTAGCCTTGGCGCTGTGTAGATTTAACATGTAGCAAACTATAAACTCAACCTATTGAAAAAGGGCGTTACATAAATGTGGATCACAAATTTAAAGATATTGCAACCATCTGTCCCAAATATTTTCAGTGTCATTCATTTTAACATTTATCGTAAAAAGTACTGTACCTTCTAATCATACAGAAGAAGGCAAACAATGTTTTAATTTACAGCAATTTATTTGAAAGTACTTAATAAGAACGGTATTATGTTCAAAACCTGTCTGTTTTAAACACATAATACTATTGTGAAATAAGTGTGTTGTAGCCACCTCTCGTGCAGTTCCCTCAATTGATCAAGCATTGCCCTTGATTTCATTATTATTATTCTCTTGTTTACTTCAATTCTCTATTATTGTTCATTTCTTTTCGCGCTTCTTATTGGTATTTTGGGAGAAGTTCCTCATTTCGAAATCTTCTCCTTTTTGGTATAAGTGTCTAATGGACGGAGTGGGTTAAAGGGACATAGAAGAAAAAAAAAAACAAAAAAAAACCTTTTTTAAAAAAAATATTGTGGTTTACCGTTCATTATATGAGTTTTCTATGTTGGTGACCCCATGTTTGTAGATCAGTAATGGGCAGCTGGCATGATCATTTTGTGCTTTTTGGTCGGTGGTCGGGCGTGTTGTGAGCTAGAATATTGGGTAGGTTGAGAGATGGTTACTGTTAGTAGTGTAGGAATAGCTTAGCTAGGCGTCGCAGGTGAATAGAGGGTATGGGGCTGCTCGGTCTGTCATTTTGGTATGTTAAGGCGATGAGTAGAGTGTAGATTATGTCACAACACATGTTAATGCATCGATTTGCTTTTGAAATGTTGCTACTTATAATACTTGATACTAATATGCTGAAAAGATAAGCCTTGAGTTGTTGAGCAATAACATCGAGATTACGACCCTGAATAAATTTGGTCATGAGTAAACGAATAAATGATTCTCTGTTTTTTGTACATCTTCCTTTAGTTGCATGTATATGTTTGCAAGGTATAAATTTCTTTACACAAATATATGTTGGTCGAAATTTTTTTCATTTACCGTTCCCTCAGTGTAGATATAATCTTCCATATCTGCAGGGATTTGATACATTCTGTTTACGATTCATTTATTCTTTTCTCGTCTCGTTTATGTGATTATAGTTGATAGATTCTCCAATATTTATCTCTGTAACAATTCCGAATAAATCTCGTTGTAGGTCTAATAATGCTGAATAGAAAATGAAGTATTAACATGGTTGTATTTTTATTCCCTTTACTTTTACTCCCTGGTAAAGTTTTCTCAGGATCTACAATCTAAATATTTATTGATCAATTTACAACTCAGTGAGGGAAATGATTCTATTATACAGTTACCATACAACATAGAAATCGTTTGCATTAACAAAATGATTATCAAAACGTTATGTTAATGTTATAAATCACGAATTCAACTTACATCTAATCCCTTTTCAAACCTAACGAATTCGAAAATAAACGTTTTAATTTGTCTTAAGATAAAAAGATAAGATAAAAAGACTTGATATGATCGTCAATTCATCTGTTATTATTAATGATTCTAAAACGTGTTCTTGTCTGGGGGATCTGGAAATCATTCAAGAGAGTGTGGTCTCAGGATGGTGTGGAGAGACGTGAATGTTGGTGTACGGGTTAAATGACTGCGGAGTCAATTGTAGACAAGAATTAAAAATCAACTAAGTTTAAAATGGCAGAAGTTATGCTGATTTCACGAAAACCCAATTTATGATAAAGGTTAAATTCGATAAAAGAGGTCTTTTGTTGCTTTTTGGTATTGTTTCTTGGTTTGATTGGCTATTAGCATCAAAATGGTTGCATGAAGCAATAAGTGCCGTCTTCACTAAAGAAAATCTTTAAAAGCTTTGCAAATATACTTTCGTTTAGCAGATTTATGGGCCTTTTTTATATAGATTTTTCAATGTTAATTATCTAATAGGGAATTATTGAAGTTAAATTTTAACAAAACATGAACTTTTTCCATTATCACTCACTTCTTCAAGAGATGCGTTTGAACAGCACAGTGTCGTCTTCCTTAAAGTACCTCGTACCATCTTGTTCGCACCCCCAACTCGCCAAACATATTGTATTTTTTCCTCTGAATGTGAGTGTAATATAAACAGACGCATGTTATTATTGGCACAAATTACATCGACTCTTCTGCCCCCTTGCAATCAGGCTCTTCCTTCTACACTGTTCCCCCAGACAAGTGAGGGCTGGCGTTGTGGTAGAGTCACATGCAAAAGGTATTCGTTCGGTTGGTAGTTAGGAGGGTAAATGGGTTACCACCGTTTCACGGGCCGATGCGTAACCATCGCACCCTTATCGTCTAACCCCCCACTCATGTGTATCTTCGCGGCTAGTTGGGCCCCGAGACAGTCCCCCTAGAACTTTCCACGCCTCTTCCTCCCTTCCGCCCCACACTGTCCCCCGTACCCCGTATATACCTGCTTTTCATTGTGTGTGTGTCTTTTTGGTAGACTCATATATCTATCGCTTGCTCTGTTGGGTTTGCGTAGTTAACGTTTCGTCTCTTATGCATCTAGCATTACTCACCATTGTTTGTTTATCTCTAAAACACTATCGCTAATTGAGATTGCAATAATCTTTAATATGGTCTATATGGTTTTCCGTTTATTGTTGTATAATGTCTTGCGAAAACGCTTTCGTTCCACGATCAATAACATGTTTTGTAGTGATCTAGTGCATGTTGCCGAGATTGGCAGGCTGATAATATTTGTTTCGGCCAACCGTGTGAGTGTCTGGGGGCGGATCGGGGCGGGGCCAGGAAGATTGGCCAGGTGGTGAGGAGAGAGTTCTGCGATTCTGGGAACTGGGTCAAGGTAGGACAGTGTGAACCAAATCAGTGTCAGGTATCAATGTATGTAATACGATCAAATGAAATCAAATGACTTGAAAATTTTTTCTACGTATTTAAAGAAAATTGAATGTAGACATGATCTTGTAGTTAGTAGCGGTACTTCTTAATTTTTCAATCTTATTTTCAACTAATACTATCAAATACACAGCAATTTTTAGCAGCTAAGCAAGCTCCACGAGCCTTCCTGGTTATTCAGATTACGTTTTGCCCTAAGGTCAATCTATATGTTTCTTTATGTATGTGTTCATCTATGGCATTTTTTTTCTCGTGAACAGCTTTAAATATATTGGTAACAATGCTGGTTGTTTTTCGGTTGTAATGATTATCTTGCACATAGTCTCTCATAAAAACTTCATGTTTTCTTGAAAGGCAGATTTGCAAGAAGAATTCAAGGATTGTATTAGTTCTCGCTTTTTAATATAACAATGAATAAAATTCCTTATAATGCAAGCGAAGGAAAAGCGCCCTCTCGCTCCCTGGTCTCGCATACTCACCCCTACAGTTATGGCCTCTTATATATATAAGTTAAACTAATCATTCTTAATTCATGTTATAGCTATTTCGCAAGAGAATTTTGTTGTAACATATTTACATACACTCCAATTGCTCTTTCTCTTGTAATCCTAATTGTAGTTTAGTATACATAAAATTGTCTGTGACCTCATTTTAATATACATATTTATAACTTATAATTGTGCTTTTTGTTTCTTTTGTATGTTATGTTTTTTTCTTATCTTGATTTCTTTTATTCTTATTTTTGATTATATTGTTATAATTCCTATATTTTTTTCTATTATGTTTTGGATATAAGACATATCATTATTGTGTTATTATACATTTCTTTTGCGTGTTAATTCACAGTTCTTACAATTTTTACGCCTCTGTTGTGTTTTTCAAAGGATTTGTTTGTGGCTTCTATAATACGATTGGCACATACCGTTTTATAAAACATTGATTACATTTTTGGGAAAATGGGGGGGGGGAATAAAAAGTTTAAAAATTTTAAAAAAAAACAAATCTGGGTTAATTAAAAAAAAAAATAAAAAAAAAAAATTTTTTAAAAATGGTTTTAAAGATAAAAAATAATTATGCAGGTTTTTTATTGGTAAATAAAAAATTCTGTATTATAAACACAAATATGAAGGAATAGAATTTAATTAAGAAGATATTCCCAAAACTGGCATTGGCATGAAGAAGTTGACTTTCTTTAATCACACACAACACATGCAACATCCTTTACTCTGCATCCTTTGGCCACCGATTTGTTCTCTGGCACACCTCGGCAAAGTAAACTGCATTTGCCAGACCTCTGTTTATACCGGAGGTTAAGATGTATTAGACAAAATAATGAAAATTAAAAACACATCGGTCACGTGACCCTGCAAGAAACTAGTGATAACATGATTTCAAGTGATGCATCATTCCGCAATTGGAGTTCAAACAATTAACATCGAGGCTATCTTGAAGCCAGAAGAATCACAAAATAGTTCCGACAATAAATCGGAAAAAATAGTGGACAATAAATTACAAACTTGTGACGAATTGTTGTCAATTATTTTACCACTCGTCACGGACGTGCAAAGACATGTAAAAAACGGCTGTGCACCAGGGACCAAAGAAACGAAAACAATGAAGAAAATAAGCGATAGCGAGCATGAAGATAATCTTCTGGAAGACATTAGGCTTATGTACAGTATAAAGCAAAAGAGCCAGAATCAAGTGATGAAAATTTCGACAGACATGTACCACAACGTGATCGATGACGCGAGAATAAAGTGATGGAAGTTCAAGAAATTGGGCAAAGGAACGCATCAGCCTTACAACGAAAAGCGGGCCTGTAAAAATAATTAACTGACGTGATCGACCAATTTTATCATTGCCACTTTGGAACAAATGAAGTGCAATTGTGGCTCAGACTTGATAAATTGATTTCAAAAAGGTGTTTAACAAAACTTCACCTTCCAGCCGCAAATAAATTAATTTGAAAAAAAAACCAAGATTACGAATTGAAGATTTAATATGCACTACTGAATTTATCGTTTTGAATGATATAGAGTGTAGGTAAAAGTGTATGGAGGAAGAAAATGAATGAGGATTTATCTTTGTCAAGTCAATAAATTATGACTTTATTTCCTTGACTAAACTCCATTGTCTATCTTTGTACTCTACTCTCAGTCAGCTCTGTTGTGAAGGAATATTCATAAAACTATTTATTATATTTTGATTTTCTTAAACATTTTGCAGCGAGCATTAATGCATGGAAAAAAAAAAAATGGATCACAAAAACACCTCGCCCTTCTTAATGTCGCGTCTAACAATTCGCGGAACTTCAACCTATTGGTATTGCCAAAAAAACACAATCGATCACGCACTCCCTCACCCATCTACCATAATCCCCCACCGTGAGCAAGGCACGCGATTACCAATACTCATGTGCACTTAAGCGCCCCGGTGAACAGACGATTCACAGCATGGCTGACCTTCTAATTGAACTGGAGAAATTCTTCGCCCCCGACCTCGGAGCAAGGGCTTCATAATGCCAAACCCTTAAATTTATTCTTTCTTGATCTCATACATATGATTCTCTATTCTTTCGAAGTGTTTATTGTCGATAGTCTATTTGAAATTATTAATTATTGTCTCAAAGGGGTCTCTTATTGCTTTCTAAACTCATTATTATTCTCGAAATCCTAAATCCTTGATCTCTATATCTCTTCTGCTATAGTTGTTATATTCCTCCGATCAAAGGATATGTAAATTTGATCTTTAAAAATAAGTTTTCGTGTGTGTGTGTGTGTGTGTGTGTGTGTGTGTGTGAGCCACCTAAGCTGCTTCAGAGTGAGCTTGAAAGGATCGTTGTAAATATAATCCTCGAATAATGTCGTCCGTCACATAATATATTTCGTTTAACACTTTTTACTGTCTCATTTAATTTTGCCTCAATCATACATAAAAACTTTACTCTCCAGCGCCCATGCTTGCTTACCGGTACACCATATAGTTTCAGAATTGAGCCTCGAACATGGGTAACTCTCGGACTGAAAAACAAAGGTTACAGGAGCTTAAAATAGAAAAATTCTTGTTAACACTCTAGTGGCTACTGATTTATATTCAAATTATCCATGGAAAATGCTTGAAAGTTTGTTTTGAATGATTTTCATAAGGACATAAGTGTGAAATAAATGGGTCACCTTTGGTTCAAATCATACAAGGGTGCACAAACACTCTTATTTATAGAATACATACTCTTCTTTGTTAACTACTATCTTTAGTTGGTCCTCATTTTTTTATCTCATGTGGTCGATTCAAGGAGGTTTAGTCAGGAATGGCGGTGGGCCTGAAGTAAGGTGGCGGTCGGATGAGTGTCGGAACGAAGGGTGTAGAAGCTCGGGATGGAAAAGAGACGCTGAGGGGTCAAGGGAGCAAGAAGGGTTGATAAGGAGGATTTCTTTCTCAAGGACTCATTATGGCTACTGTTTTGATCGAAATATTCCTGGAAATTGTTTGAAAGTTTGTTTTGAATGACTTTTCTAGGTCAAATTCAAATATGGATTAAGTGGGGTCAAATAAGGTAACACTGTTTACAAATATGAAAAAAGCCTTTTTAACACTATAGAGGTTCTTATTTTTATTTAAAACTGTTATAACATTGGTCAGGAATGCTTGTCTTACGTATATTGCCAAGATTGAGCTCGGTAAAGATTACATGGTGAGCGATCAGGGCCATCTTTTTCAACACTTCGTATTCTATTAATTAACTTTAAAGCTTTCGTCTTTCTGTCAAATTATTTACTTCACAGGCAATATTATTTTTAAGGCCAGAGTTTAACGCCAGAGAAGTCAAATCTCCGTGATAAAGAGAAATCAATTACTTTAGACAAAAGTGATACAAAGGCCTCAATATCAGAAAGAACCTTTTTGAAATATAAACACCCGAGTCATGTGTCACTTTTGTTCAAGAGGACACTGAGCACTTTTTAACGGTATTTTAAGAGATCACTGACAATGATAACCCACACGTATCATTAGACTATCGACATTGAGGACCCGCCTAGATGTCAATAACAAATTCCGTAAGGAACAATGACAATGGACAATTTTTTCTAAACATGGAAAGGCGGGACATTAAAACATCAACCGTTTCAATTATAGAATTACGACTACGTTCGAATCACGTCATCATACATTGTTTACTCGAGCGTAAAAAATGGAAACCACAAACGTACACAAACAGCATAAACCAAACCTATAACGAAAGAGAAAACCCACGCTCCCTTAGTGGCTCTATATTTTTTTCACTTTCATTGAATTTGCGAGTATATATTCTTCATGTTTTTTACTAATTAAACTTCTGTGATAGTTGCCCGGTTGTGTGCAGAGCGATGATGGAATTCAGCGAGTGTGGTCAAGACTGTCGATGGAGAGGTGTCGGACGGATTTTGCGAACTTTCGATAATTCCAGCTATTTTCTATTCGTGCGGGATGAAATTCCACAATGTTAGAACTTACGTGAATTCCCAGTTTTTCAACATATTTGAATTACACGATATTCAACATTCATGAATTCACCGATTTCAAACGTTCATGAATTCATAGATTTCACTTCATGGAATTCACAGATTTAAACTTCACTAATTCAACGATTTCATCTCATGAATTTACGATTTTTCAACTTCAATGGAATTCACAGATTTCAACTTTCAATGAATACACAATTTAACAAATTCACGATCTTCAACTTCATAGGAATTCACGATTATCAGAAGTTCATAATTTAATAATCAACATGCGGGAATTCAAAGATTTCAAATTTCACACGAGGGATTCGCAGCCGATCTCGTCTTCGTTATTTTCACGATTTCACTTCATGAATTCACGATTTTCCACTTATGAATATCTATGCATCAAAATGTTGTTAAAAATTATGGTAAATTTGTTGGACCATTATCAAATACAAACAGTCATTTTCGTTGTTAAAGCTGATCGTTCTTCATTGTCATCAAAATAATAATAGTTAACCGTATGTGCATCCTTTGATGTATGAAGCTCAGTGAAATTTGGACCATAAAAGCTGATAAACAGGTTTTAACTTGCAAGTATGCACAACGATTGAACTTTAGGGGAAAACCGTCGATCGCTTTAACATACTGTTACAGAGTTAAAACTAAAGACAGTAAATGTCCGTTCTACTATTGCCTACTTTGAAAACATTCCAAAAGGTTTGCAAGTAACAAAATATGACGAGTTAATTAAGAGAATAACATCGTTTACAACTGTTTGTGACGAACCTCCCAGTGCCGGTTTCCGTAAAATTGGCGGACATCGAGGAAAAATTCTAAATGTGTCGTCTGCAACGCGGCTATTGCAATTAGGGCGGAGATCCTTATCGTCACGCTCAAGAAAAGCGACTCATTTTCTACTCCGTCCAATACTGGAGATTTATATTTATACCAATTAAAATATATAACATATCGATCATCACAATCTTGAAGACAAAAGTTTCACAGTAGTAAAGAAAATCGCTAGCACCCACTTGTATTTCAGGATGGATTAAATATATCTCAGACGAACATTTGGATTATGAAAAAAGCAAGCATCAAAATGATATCCTGTAAACATGCCTCTGAAATCAAATTATAACTGATAGTACGCTCTTTATTATACAAAACTAAATAACGTTATTTAACAACATCGACAACACATCAAACAAGGATGTCAAATTATTCGATTGTAGAAATAAAAAAAAAATGAAATAAGCAACCTGTTACAAAAAACACCACAGCACTTTCACATTTCCTCAAACAACACAAAAATAAGTTTTGGGAAAATTATTATCATAATAGTTATTCGTAAATAAATTATAAAACAACAACATAAGCAACATCAGTTATGGTAATAATAATAACTTACGATAAACCACCTGGATTGAAAACAAAATCAGTCCGATTACAAATATTGCGGCCATTTCTATCCATTCTTCTCAATTAATATAAATTTAAGATCATTCTCTGTATTTATGTAACACTTTAAAAAACGGTTTTTATTGCGTCAATTTCTGGATAACTAATTTAATAAAAGTATATTAGTTCTTTCTTAATATATTGTTTGTGTTGATTTCTATTTTATATTCTTTATACTCTTGAGATATGTTAATATTTTCTTTCGTCTCATTTCCCCCGCGGTACTAAAAAAGGTACTGATTTCCAAGTAACCGGAAAAAATAGTGTTGTAATTTAAAGTCGAAGGTCAAACGCCTACTCAAAAGCATAATCGAACAAATAAAAGTAACAATAAAAATAATGAATGAATGAAATGAATGAATGAATGAATGAATGAAAAAATAAACTTTCGTTTCTTATTCAGTAAATATATTTGAACTGATTCACTTATTTAAACAAGAATCTGTATCTGATAAGTTACAGCGTCCCAGCCTCAGGAAGATTTTATGAAAGCATAAAATTATGCTATATTCAAAGATTGAGTATAGAACCTCAGGAAGTCATTTAAGCATCAAGAATTGTGGATCAGATGCTGGAGTCTGCAGAAGATGTGCTCGAAGCAGACAAATTTGTGGATATTAGAAATAAAAATATAATGAAACACGGCGAAGA
The DNA here is from genome assembly GCF_026571515.1 of Ruditapes philippinarum. Classification (NCBI taxonomy): domain Eukaryota; kingdom Metazoa; phylum Mollusca; class Bivalvia; order Venerida; family Veneridae; genus Ruditapes; species Ruditapes philippinarum. The sequence continues at coordinate 257,883 of NW_026853197.1, forward strand.
TGTTAAGAGAATTTATCAGTGGTACACTTGTGTGGTGGCATGAATATCGATACTTATATTATAGTGTAACTATTTGTTGCCAAGGTATTTTCAAGAATCCCCTTTAAATTTTGGGGTCACTCAATATAATTTATAACTTTTTTTTCTTTTTTTCTTATAACAGGACTTATGTTAATATCTGCCCTCTATAGTGTGACCTTGAGGTTAGGGGACCAATGTGGGTGAGAGGAGCCTGAGCGTATTTGTCTTTTCGTGTGATTGTTTTATAGAAACAAAGTAATTTATCACAAAAATCCAAACCCCCCTTTGATCTAATTGAAGATATTTATTTCGAGGACAAACAAAAATTATCCATGTAAACAGACTATCTTACATCTTTTTGACCTCCATATATGAGATCCTTGTACTCTTGTGATTGTAGTATGACCTCTCGGTCGTGGCTGCGTTCATGAACATACGTCTCCCATTATTGTGAACAATTGTGGCAAGTATTTACAAAATCCGTTCAAAGATAAGAAAGTTATGAACCGGACACGACATATACCCTCAAATAGACAATGTTGACCTTGAATGAGCAAATGCGACCTTGACCCTGGAGGTAGGGGTCTGATTGTTGCGCATGAAACATCGTCTTATTAGAACAAACATTTGTGCCAAGTTATCTAAATTCCTTTGATAAATGACAAAGTTATGGACCGGACACGAAAGTGTTACCGACGGACAGGCGGACGGAGCCTATTTTTATATCCCCCTTTTTTCTTCGAAATGGCGGGGACAATAAAATAAGACATTGCCACTAAAAGCACTGAACTTTAAAAACAAATGATAATAAATAACATTAAATAAACAAATAAAAAATACATACATAAATACATAAATTAATTAATAAATAAATTATTTAATTATTAATTCAAAACAAATATATAAATTAATTTATTAATTACTTCATTAATTATTTATTTGTTTTGAAAAAATAATCAAAATAATCCATTTAATATAACAAAAATTAGAACAAAAGTTAATTGTTAACAGTTGAATTTGTTTGGAAGGTTATATTTAACCATAAATCTTACCAACCTGTTGTTGCACCTTTGCTTTTTTTAGTTTTTAGACTTTCAAGGGAATGTGTGCGGATTGTAAGCGCTTGGTGCTTACACAAATACGTTTGATTATCTACTGTAAACGCTTTGAAAGTTTTGATTTTCATCAAAAATGAAATAAATCTGAAGGCAAGTCATTTTAAAAGCTTTTATGGCTAAGTTTATTAAAATGTATACTGTATCTAGTGAAATGTTTTAAATTTCTTAGGCATTGTTACAAAATTGCTACACGATCCTCATATAAGGCATAATTCAACATCAAATTCAATAATATTATAGCATTGACTAGTGATAAGAGTGATCATTGAGCCTCCCAAGAACATCAGTACAAGAAAACGTGGTTTGTTGAGTACAGGAGATATGATGGTATTAGTGTACAAGAAAGAGTGTTCAACACGAAGCACTTTGAACAATGAGTTGAACTTGAAAAAGTGGAAATTGTCAAGAGCTTATCAGAAATTATTAAGCCTACGTATTACATAAATATGTAAAATGATGAATTTATAAAACAGTAGCATGCAGATAAAACAATATATAAGTATAGGCCTCAACAGACGGTAGGATTTAGTTGTATAGCACTAATAAGAGATAAGATGTACAATTTTCAAAGCTATACAACACTTGCATTCAGACGGTAATTCTACACTGTAAGAATCATCTGAGGTTTCTCCTAAAAAGGATCCCTTTACATTGATCCTTTACATACTCTACTCACTAAATACTTTTATCGCCATGTGTAATGATTGAAACACCTCAATTTAAAAAAATATATATATATATATTTTTAATGTGAAGCCTGACCGAGACTCAAACCTGGGACCCTCGGAATACCGTACTGCGGCTCTGCTGACTAAGCTATCTGGTCGCCTACAAACTACCTCCCCTCCCCTAATTAGAGAACAATTCAATACCGTGACATAATCATTTTCGGAATAATTTTGGATTCGAACATAACACAACTTTCGGTCTCCTGAAGAGTTTTTCAACATCATTGTTACCCCATCTTACTACTATGTTTACCTTTTAGCCCTAATTGTTCTGGAATGTCATTCATTACACCCATTATCAGGAGATAATTTGGTTATCTGTTACTTGTCATTGTGGGAGGTCTATAAAAATCGGTACGACAAGATTTTCAAAATAGAACATGTCCTATCCCTTACATCTAGACATAAGGTTTCCGAAATCAAGAAATAGTAGCCTTCACACATTAAGATTTGTCTGTACATCTTAGTTTTAATTGGTGTTGTACTTCAAAATCCTACCGTCTGTTGAGGCCTTAAGAAAAATTAAACCGCCAAACGAGGTAAAGATGGAATAAAAAGAACTCAATATTAAATAAACACCCACAGACAAAATATAGTAATGTCTAATATCATCGAAGGTCGCAAATACTTGTATGACATTTGTAACTTTGCATGTGTCAGAATAAAAAAATACATAAAAAATAGACATGAATTGCTAAATAAGTACTTTATTTGCATCAAGTGTTGATGACTCAATGTATTATTATCATCATAATGATCGGATTTCCACTCTCATTATGAACTGAGCGACTACCTAAATGATCGTGACATCGCGTCTATTTTTAATTCTTTTATCTTTAAAAACTATAAACATAAAAAGATGCGAACCTTATGCAAGTATTATACAGTCAAATATTTACATGACTGTAACATGTCTTCTTGAACTGTCAAAACAGGACTTGAAAAGACAATGTTAATGTTAATCACGTACAATTATGAAACTCGTAATTTAAGTAACTTTTATATACATGTATACCGATCTCATCAATGTTTATTGATTTGTGAAGTGACAATGTGACAAGTAGTGTGACTTGCATTAATAAAATATTAACATGTGTTACGAGGAACGGATAAAATCAGTGTTTAAAATTATCTTTTTTTTGCTACACAGTCAAATAAAGGATAAAATCAGTTAAACTGAACACTAAAAGTGCTTATCACCAGGCCTGTTCTGACTATTTTCAGAAATCTAATTAATCTCGATTTTATATGTTATAAAATTTCTTTTACCTTTTTATGCCACCGCAGCATCTGCGATGCGGTGGCATATAGCGATTCACCTGTGTGTGTGTGTGGGGGGGTGTTATAGATCATATTGTGAACTTAAAAAATCTTCTTGTGAAAAACCACTCGTCCAATTTCAACCAAACTTAGCAGTATTGATCCTTGGGTAAAGGGCTTCCAAAGTTGTTCAAAGAATTTCATTCCATGCAGAAATCTGGTTGCCATGGCAACCAAAAGGAATTATAAGAATAAATTAAAAAAAATCTTCTTGTAAAGACCCAAAAGGCCTAGAGTTTAGATATTTTGCGTAAGGCATTGTCTGGTAGATCTCTACCAAGATTGTTCAAATTATAGCCATGGGGTCAAAATCGGCCCCGCCCCGAGGGTCATTGATTTTCACTATATGTACATATAGTAAAAACTTAATTTACCTTCTTGTAAAGACCTAAAGGCCTAGAGCTTAGATATTTTGTATAAGGCATTGTCTGGTAGACCCTTACCAAGATTGTTTAAATTATAGCCCTGGGGTCAAAATCGGCCCCGCCCCTGGGGTCATTGATTTTCACTATATGTACATATAGTAAAAAAAAATATTTTGTCTGAAGGGACAAGGCATAGAGCTTTGATGTTTGCTATATAATATCATCTATAGGTCCTCTACCAAAGCTGTTCAAAATTTTCCCCTGGTGTCAAAATTGGCCCTGCCCGGGGACAGTGATTCTCATTATGTACATATAAGCTAAGATATTTGACTTGAAATGTTGTTTGGTGGACCTGTATCAAGATTGTTTTGAATTAAACCCTTGGGTCAAAATTTTGCCTTGCCCAAAGGGACAGTGACCTACTTTCTTGTCCTTTGATGTACAGCAATGAAATTTTGACCATGTGCACAGTTTTAGTTGTAAAATTGAACTTTGATATCAGCTGACCTAGATTTTGACAAAGTGTCTTACTGTGTTGTCCTTTGATGTAGTCATGAAATTTAGGCTGTGTGAAATATGACCTTCACCACCAAATTCACTAGACTCGAGTGCATTGATATATTCTTACTCCGATCTTTTATTGGATTAACAATAGATTTAACCACTAATCTGATAATAAGATTTAGATAGGTCAGGGATCTATGCATTATGACAATCTTCAATTGTATAGAAACACAAAAAATCTGTTCCTACACTACTATTTGGTGTTGTATTAATGCGGTGGCATAGCATTTTTCTCAAATGCAATCTTGTTTATGAACTTTTATTTGTTTTGGGTTTTACGTCACATCGACACAGTATAGGTCATATCGCGACGTTCCAGCTTTACTGGTGGAGGAAGACCTCAGGTGCCCTTCCGTGCATTATTTCAGACACGAACGGGCACCTGAGGAGAACCATCGGCGTTCTGTAAGCTAGCTAGATAGCTTCCTCACATGAAAGAATCCAAAGTCCCTGTCGGGATTCGAACCCACAGCGGTGAGGGGCAAGTGGTTTGAAGTCAACGACCTTAACCACTCGGCCTTGGACGCCCCCTTTTTATGAACTATTTCAAAACAATTTAGTTGATTCCCATTTGAATAAAAGATATAATTCCACATTTTCTTAATAAAATCTCAATGTCAGGTCCGTGACCGTAATCGGGCCCACCGTAAGGGGGAATTCTCTAACAATGTCCTTTTCCATGCCTTTTTATGGCAACAAAGCTATAAAGGAATCTTTTCTTTTTTGTTTAAAGCTATTTTATATAATTTTCTACCTTTTACCTTAAACTAACTCGGAATTGTCTATGAAAATCCTCTATATATCTGTGTTACCCAATGATTTTTGCTCTACGCAGATTGCGCATGTGCGGGGGAAATACTACTTCCGGTCAGTTTTTCATAGCAACGGACCGCATTGTAAAAAAGGTCTATATCAAATATCAAAAACAATAATGTAAAATATATGTTATTGTTTCGATAGATATCGACATATTAGCGAAATACAAAATTAAATTTTAACGAGCTATCCAGGTAGTCATTCTATACAAAGATCTTTGAAAATATACGTTTTATACGAAAACATTTTAATGGTATGCCGTTATACATCTCCTTCCATTCGATTTACTATATAATATATTGGTTAATACAATTTCATTAACTTTAGATATACCTCGGTAACTAATACAAGTCATGGCGCACATTTTGATAAAACCAGCGTTCCATGAGCCAATGAAACCAAATTTTCCTTCAAACCAATGATCTGTAAAAAGCGCCAGGGAGCCTATTGATAACGCAAGTGCTGATAATGCAAAGCCGATTTTCTCTCATGTCCATCCCTTCATTTTTAGGTCTGCTATTAACAATGATTAAGTTTTGCAATGACTTCATTTTTCTGCAAAGATAGGCAAAATTGTTAAAAACTGACCGCTAAATAAAATACCAAAAACAATGTTAAAAACGACAGTTTAGGAGTATGCTCTGATAGGAGTGGATAGGACTTCAGAAGTAAGGGTTACACCATTTGGATACGTTTTAATAAATTCAAAATGTATCTGGAAAAATCTACAATATTATACCTCATTTAAAGGTCAAAATCGCATTTGCACACGCATGATAAGTAGAAGAACAGTGCCATAATAAATAGAGGATTTTGAATGAATGTAGAGTCTATGCTAAATTCATTGAACAAGTTGAATGAAGTTATATAATGCGAGCATTTAGCAAGCATGATATTGTTTTATTTAACAAGTTCAAAAAATAAGTATTGAATTTACATGAATAATTGTAATTATATATTTATCACATATCTAGAATAAAATCGGTCTACAATTTAAAAGAGACATTTTGCGTGTTATTGACAACTGAAATTGATGGGCCGTTTTTTGGATTATGGATTTGGAACATACTGATATGATGTGCTTCATTAACATATTTCATTTGCTAACCCAGATAACTCTGCATATGGTACAATGTTACAATAATGATGCAGATTAATAGATTAAAACAATCTGGATTTCAGGTTTTTTTAAGTCAGAAATAGGATTTATGGAACTGGAAAGAAACCATAAATGGATAAAAACTGGCAAATAAAGGATTTTCCGAATGTGAATTTGTCGTTAGGTTTAGAACTATCTCTAGATTCTATTCCGCTCGTAAGTAAGTGCAATTTTCTCTATATGTGACTCGATGTTCTTGATGCTTATTAATCATATTTGTTTTTGAAGTTTTGCATCATGCATCACAACGTAACTGTTCGGCGACATGACTACCTCCATCAAGACAGAGCTGTCTCCCAGAACAAATATCCTATATATTTTCCTTAATAATTAATGCTTTGACCTGATTTAAATTTTATTTGAATTCTAAACCTTATATCTACTTGAAACGTTTTTGTTTTTTAATCTGACTCGCTGTTTATATGAAAATTGGAGGAAAAATAATCTGCGTCATTATGAAACGGTCCATTTCAACGTTAAGTTCACATTCTGGGAAACGCCGCTACAACTTCATTTCAAACTTTACGTTGTCTTGAAATCTTCATCAAAACTACATGGCATAGTATTCTCTGAATTTCGATATTTGATGTAGAGTTTTCACAATATATAAAAAAATGACAACCCTTTACCTTTGTTGACACCTAATTTGAGCTAACATGCACCAGCTCGGAAATAGCAATAGAGCGATTTACCGTATACATCCGAAAAGGTAGCTCTGTCGGACCGTATATGTTACGGACCGAATAGCTCTATCGTTTACCAGGCGTGTGTGAATAAGATATTCTATATAGAAATTAAATGAAGAAAATTTTCACATTAATATAAATTGTCGATATAATGTGAATGTTTCTCTTACACAAGCATATCACGTGTTGGTATTAAGTTTCTTAAGATAATGATATCGTTTATCTGCAAATTTTCATAGATAAAACAAAAACGAACGCAAGAAATTCATTGAGAAAACTTATGTTTATTAACGAAATTCATTGCAAAAACTTATGAAATCTACTGAAGAAAATCATTGCAGAAACCTATGAAATCTATTGAAGAAATTAATTTAATTAATTGCAGAAACTTATGAAATCTATTGAAGAAATTCATTGCAGAAACTTATGAACTCCATTGAAGAAATTCATTGCAGAAACTTATAAAATCCATTGAAGATATTCATTGCAGAAACTTATGAAATCTATTGAAGAAATTCATTGCTGAAACTTATGAAATCTATTGAAGAAAACCATTGCAGAAACTTATGAAATCTATTGAAGAAATTAATTGCAGAAACTTATGAAAACTATTGAAGAAATTCATTGCAGAAAGAAATTCATTGCAGAAACTTATGAAATTTATTGAAGAAAATCATTGCTGAAACTTATGAAATCTATTGAAGAAAATCAGTGCAGAAACTTATGAAATCTACTGAAGAAAATCATTGCAGAAACCTATGAAATCTATTGAAGAAATTAATTTAATTAATTGCAGAAACTTATGAAATCTATTGAAGAAATTCATTGCAGAAACTTATGAAATCTATTGAAGAAAACCATTGCAGAAACTTATGAAATCTATTGAAGAAATTAATTGCAGAAACTTATGAAAACTATTGAAGAAATTCATTGCAGAAAGAAATTCATTGCAGAAACTTATGAAATTTATTGAAGAAAATCATTGCTGAAACTTATGAAATCTATTGAAGAAAATCAGTGCAGAAACTTAGGAAATCTATTGAAGAAATTCATTGCTGAAACTTATGAAATCTATTGAAGAAAACCATTGCAGAAACTTATGAAATCTATTGAAGAAATTATTTGCAGAAACTTTTGAAATCTATTGAAGAAATTAATTGCAGAAACTTATGAAATCTATTGATTTGCTGTGTGAATAGTCACCAGAAATAAATTCATATATGGTCACTGTCAGATCTAAAAGCGGAGAGTTATTTAGAGCTGAATTTAATCAGATTGAGTGAAAATTTATGTATAAAGAAAGTACAATGGCATTATTTACAAAGAAATAAAAGACGACGTTGTTGAAAATAAAAACAGGTTTTTCCACTTCAGTTTAATTGAACAAAAATATTAATTGTTCATCTTTAGACATTCTAAGAAATGCATTATCTACAGTTTTAGCTTTATCAAAAAGAAATTGTCGCATTTCTATAGAGGCTATTCGTTGCCAAAAATCCAGCCTTTGAAACTTGGCAATGCATACTTCGTTTCTACTAAACAGATTGGTAAACATCTAATTGTCGATCCCGGAGTTACATACTGCACTGGTATTAAGCCTTTTAATTATCTCGATTTGATAAAATGAAAGCTGTTAACATGGAACTTAGATAACTTGCAAACTGTATTTTCAAATTTGCGACATGTAGAAATGTTAACGATAGAACGTACACAATACGTTTAATGCTGTGCATCATGACGTTGAGAATGTAACTGCATCAACTTGACACACTCAGCTTTACAACACCACACTTTCCTTTTACATTCTAACGCGATTAACATTTGTAAACGATTTTGCAACTTCCATATATGGAATTATCACGGAAAACGACGAAAATTAATAGGCGGAGCCAATTTTCACGAAAGCAGAATATAAAGAGAGGTAACTCTTGCTGGTACAAAAATATTTCAAATTATATAGAAACTGTTATAAATTTCACATACATCAACTGCATTACAGTTGACTTTGAACATCCTCTGATTTTGTTAAAACGTATTCTAGTACAGGATATTCAAGTAATGCAAAATTGGTTAAGATATAATGTAACAATGTAACAACGTATATACTGATAATGAGCATTATAATATGCAAAAACTAAAATTGGTGAAATAACAGAAGGGAGTGTTTCCCATATATAATGATTCCCATATATAATGACACACATCACTATTCGTTAATAACAACGATTGGGTTTTGTGAACCACGGCAGTACTCGTACGTATAGCCTTTTTTTACATTCAGCAAATAGTACTAGAATGCGATACATGGAAGGCACATTTGGCAACACAAATAAAGAGAACTGAACAGCCTATGCCTTCTTTTTTTAAAGGACTATGTTGGGTTGTAGAAAAACTCATATTTTTGACCAAGTGCAATTCAAAGTTTACTATCGATAAACCGGTTGTATAACTAAAAACTTGTGAATTTGTCCCATTTTAATGTTGAAATAAATATTCAGTGTATCCTAGCAACTCTGCTTACCTCCATTGGGAGGTATTTTGAGTCATAGGATGTGATTTAGCCTTTTATTGTTAAATATATGTAAGATGGCGTAAGTTCAGGTCTTTTATGCATTAGACTGAATCAATAGCAACTCTAAAATCTGTGTATACATGCTGTCATTAGCTGTTACCTAGATTTGCTGTCTATATGATCAAAAGCAGAGAACTATTATTATGTACATGAAATACTACACAGAATATTTATTAAGTTTTGTAAGTGATGGCTTTCTAAGAGTTAAAATAAACAAGGTATACATAAATTGATAATCAACATACATACACATTTGGACTCATTTAAATTTTACTTATTGAAAAACAAAATGGGAAAAGTGGGAAAATATATGGTAAAAAAAAAAGTTATGTACGAAAGGGTACATACAACTTTGGTTATAATTTTACTATTGTTAAAAGTTTTTTTCTTTTCAAGTCATACGCTAGAATTAAGGTTACTTATATTATAGTAAATGCTACTTCTAGGAAAGACAACAGCCAGAATTTGGTCTGTATTAGTAATTAGTCCTATCAGATGTTGACTTGAAAATTTGAAAGTGGTAAGGTAGCAGCTTAACTGTAAATGTTACTTATTCCTATGCAAATTGGAATACCGTCAGTAAAATTTATTTATGGAAAGCCATGACTGTCTGATATTGTTCTTTTTCAATTTATTTATAACCATTTATAACAATATATGAAACCATTTTATCCATGTATAGAGCCGAAGTATCAATATATAAGTTGATTATCACATTATATGACACCAATTATTAAAGTAAAAATGACATAATATATTGATAATTCGGTTTCATATCAGAACATCTGGTCCTATATATGGCTACTTTGGTACCATATATGGAAGAATTGGTATCATATAATGTAATAACCAACTTATATATTTCTACTTTTGTTTCATAAATTGATACATTGGTTTCATATATTGAAAAATGAATTAATGTATTGATAATTCGGTTTCATATAAGGACATCTGGTTCCATACATGGCTACTTTGGTACCATATATTGAAGAATTGGAATCATATATTGAGAAAATCAACTTATATATTGCTAACTCGGTTTCATTCACTGGCGGTATGGTTTCCTATATTGTAACTGTGGATTAATATAATGGATTCCGGTTAAATAAGAAGGTGTTTTCAATTCATATATAGTCGAAGTAAACTTATATATTATCAAAATGGTTACATAAATTGAAAAAGAACAATATCAGACAGCCATGGCTTTCCATATTTATTTGTCGTTGAATATAGTCTTATCAATAGTTTTCACTTCCTTGAAAAACGTTTAACCTCAGACAGTATGTAACCTTGTGTTTTTTTTTGTTTTTTGTTTTGTTTTTTTTTTGTTTTTTTAAGAAATGTGGTGTCTACAACGTTTTAAAACTTATATGCCTATAATCCTTTAAAGTCCGCTGATGTTGATTGTAGGCAATCATGCAAGACTAGAGTGAATTATATTAGTAACTAAATACCTAAAAGATATGGTAAACGGAAACTACGCCGCTTCTTGTCGCCGGCGGTAAATACCGAAAATGAGCGGATAAATACGTTTATTTACGATGATTTAGTGGGCGGGAAAATGGGGGGAGCTTATTTCATCTCCTATTGAAAAACGTGTAAAGCTGGATTATGCTGATCCGAATCATGATGGTTCGACAATGTAAAGCTTAGAATGTAACTTCTGTTTTGAGTATTCGAACACTTGCTATTTTTACTATCAGTTAATGTTTTGTTGTTTAACAAAATGTATTTTGTTGAAATGCATGTTTACATTGTTAAATCGGCAAACTCAATCCAAGAATGCAACATTGGAGTTTACAAACAAAGAAATACAATTGTATTTTTTCCATTAACAAACTGTTCAACTCAGATCAACAAGGCTGGATTTTTGGCAACGAATAGCCTCCATACATTTCATCGTACATAAAACAATGAAGAATGATATTGCTTTCGTCAGAAATGACTTTTTGTTCCATTTATTTATTTATTGTATTAAAGTATCATCAACATACATACATACATACATACATACATACATACATACATACATACATACATACATACATACATACATACATACATACATACATACATACATACATACATACATACATACATACATACATACATACATACATACATACATGCATGCAAAACAAGCATACATACATACATACATACATACATACATACATACATACATACATACATACATACATACATACATACATACATACATACATACATACATACATACATACATACATACATACATACATACATACATACATACATACATACATACATACATACATACATACATACATACATACATACATACATACATACATACATACATGCAAAACAACATACATACATACATACATACATACAAAATAAAAAAGTACTTTACCTATAAGAGACTGGATCATATTATGTTACAAAAATCATATACATATTACATTGATATCATTTTCAAGCCAGGAAAACAACAATAAATGATAAAAACTGAATGAAAAATAGGATAATGAATTTATAAAAGAAATAGTGAAACAGGCATTAGCGGCGAAACATAAGGATTAGATGAAATAAGAAAAGTGTATGTATATATACATAAAATCTAATTAAAATGATTATTTACAAATAAAACTTCCCGTCTTTGTAATATAAGATAGCAAGTTTTGGCACAGATTCTTATATGTGTCGGAAAACAAAAATATCAAAATTATTGGTACAAGATAGTGTAAAAAATAAGTCAGTGTGATTAATTGCACGAGTTTACAATTTATTTCCAATACCACAGTGCACTGGACAATGAAACAATACATGATATTCATTTTCTGTAGTATCACAAAATGGACAAATTATTTCATCTATTGACAAACCATCTAACCTGCCAGTTTCAATTCTAATGGGAGCAACGAACACCCAAACATACAAAATGCAGACCTGTGTCTAGACCGAAGAATTGAATTGCAATATTGCTCAGTTGTAATTCATACTTAACGCATTTATACAAGTTCCGGAGTTTGTTATCGCTTCGTCTAGCATTACCATTATCACTATTAATTTTGTCTCTACAGTTTGTAATGTACCGATTATAGACAATGTTACTGACTTTCCATACAAAAGAAGTTAACAAGGGCTATAAAATATTGTAATATATGTTCAAATTAATTATGGTCATCGAAAAAATGCTTTATTCAAATGGCCAATTTTTACACAAACGATTGAACTTGACGGTACCCAGAGTGCTGTTCGTTTATTGACTTTCGCTGCGATCATATGAGATAAGCGTGAACCGCCTCCGTTGTCGAGGGGTTACAGTCGATGACTTCTAATCCATTTACCTCTCTGGCGTGGGTTCGATCCGCGGGAGATGCTTTGGTAGTTTAGCGCGGAGGAAGGTAGTCTAGTACTGGTGTAGCTCTCCAGGAACGATGGTTAGGAAACTGCCCGCCTATATTAATGTAATACTGTTGGGAAAAGGCGTTAAATGAAACAAACAAACAAACAAATAAGCGTGACCAATACAGAGAATCAGAAGAACCATCATTAGGATGATACTTTCCGACACCTAGAGAAAAATCTTGCGCTCTGTTGTGAACCACATTAATACAAGAATAAGACCGAGTACCCTATAAAGGAGTAATATATAGCTTATAAAAGGCCAAACATCAGAATCGTAGAATTTAGAATAAACTTCAAATGAGACACCGCTTTAGCATTTACATTTTGCGATTAAAATACCCAATGCACGACTAGCACTCTGAGCAGCAGCTTTAACAGTTATTGAATAATCGAGATGCTCGTGTCATATGACACCTCAATAAGTATACCTATCAACTATGTTTATACATTATCACCACATTTGAAGGCAACACTCGTACGTAGAATAGCTTTCAGACGGAAGTGAATAACATTAAAATGAGCCGCGTCACGACAAAACCAACATAATGGGTTTGCGACCAGCATGGATCCAGACCAGCCTGCGCATCCGCGCAGTCTGATCAGGAACCATGCTGTCCGCTTACCAATCCTATTGCAAGTAGAGAAACTGATAGCGAACAGCATGGATCCTGATCAGACCATGCTGGTCGCAAACCCATTATGTTGGTTTTTGTCGTGACGCGGCTCAATTTTCTTTTCAAAGGGTAAACAGTCATATCATTCAACGAACACCAGTCATTTAAGGCACATTTAACAATATCCGTAGATCTTTAGCATTATCAGCTTATAAATATAGCGATATCATCAGCGTATCACATGTTAAAAGTTTTTCCATTTATCAATATAAATACCAAAATCAAAAGATGTACACATGTTTTATAATTTAAAATACAATAATCCTTCTCACCCTTTCAAATTTCCGGTTTTGGGAATCATGATTTAATTGAAATATTCCAAATTTTATCGTTCGGAATTCAGAATTTAAAATTTCCGGAATTCAGAATTATGAAACCCATTAAAAACAAAAGGAGGCATTTTTGGACTCTGGATAGTGTTCGGTTTTCAAAAGTTTACGGAATTCAGAAGTTACACTGTATAAAGGATTACGTATTTTGACTGCCGGCTTTGAATATTATTTGTCTTCGAAAAGTCAACTTGGCTCTTAATTCGATGTCAGTTTTATATACAGATCGTTTAAAGTAAAAAGGTGTATTTGAATTTGGCGGTAGCAAGGCATTCGCATTTCAAAGAAACTGAATATCAATGTAAGAACCTACTATAAGTTGTATGGTAGTTCTGTGTGTCGATCTTAGGGCTTGTTGGAAAATCTTGTACTAGCATAAAATTGACTATTTAAATAAATAATATCGGTATTAGAAATTGACCAAATCCAAAGCAAGATTCTACGATTTTAAATTTCAGAGCTATCTTCTTGTACAGGTATTTCTGTGGTAGTTCCGTCACTGTTGAATTCAATATCTTCAGCATAATCGTATTGAAATTTAGACTTTGTTTCAGAGTATTTGATTCCAGCTTCAAGGCAATCTGGTGAATTCTTAGGTTCTATTTCATTGTAATTGTCAGCATCGTTTGTTACTGTAAGATAATTAGATATTGGGAGTTCTGGAACCTTTCGGAACATTGCACATTCATTTATGGGAACAGATTTTCTTTCAGTAAGTAGTTGTGTGCAATTTTCTGATGAATCCTGAAGATCTATCTCAGCATAAGTGTACGGGTCGTCTGGTGCTGTTGCATTATCTAACGTCGGGGTTTCTGGGAGAGTGTCTTGCTGTTGGTTCCTTTGATATTTTCGCCTTAAAATATATAAAGGTAAATCCGTTAATAAAGGTAAATTCGAGTAAGAACTATGATTTATATGGCTTATTCCTCACATTGAATTTCAGTGAATATTTTTGGTGTTTCTATAATACTTTATGTAATAAAATTGTATAAATTCGCTGAAATTTGTAAGATTGTTTGATGTTTGTTTGTTTGAATAATTGGGTTTTACGGGACCCCTTCACAGTGTAGGTCATATGGCGCATTCAAGCTTTACTGGCGGAGGAATATCTGGTACCCTTCCGTGCATAATTTAAGGCTTGAACAGGCATCATAGTAGAACCACCGGCGTTTCGTAAGCTAGCTGGATAGCCTTTCACATGAAATACTCTAAAATCATTGTCGGGATCGAACAAACAGCGATGAGGGGCAAATTGTTCGAAGATAACGACTTTAACCAGTAAGATACAGGCGCTTTACGGGTTGTATTACATAACGGATGGCCTCGTTGGCGGCTTTCGATTTTGTCCAAAGCATATCTCCTACATCTATGGAGAAAATTTTATGAACCTTCATAGAAATATTCACCACCATGAGATACCGTTTTGCGCACATAAAGCAGGTCATTAGAACAAATGTCAAAGGTATTGAAAAAATGAGAATAAAGTTCAACAAGTAAAGTCCACGTTCACAGACGCAGCCCCGACACAATCAAGTCACACTGGTCAGTCGGGCATTCAGAGGTCACCGAAATTAAAATTGGGAAAATGCTTGCCCAGATCACACATTCTACACGTATAAAAGAATTTTTATACATGTACATGTATATAACTTGTCACAAATGTTTATCATTGCAAGGCAATCAAAGTGCTGATAAAATATGAAGAAGTATATTGGGACCATTTAGTCGTCATTTATTAAAGATGTTCATAGTCAAGACTACGACTGTGACACATTTAATTAAGGTCACTATAATTATATATGCAAAAACAAGGTCACTAAAGACGATGCAGTGTCTAGACAATGTCTGCAGGATATCTCCTACACCAACATAGGAATCTTTAAGATTTACATCCCTGCATACAAAGTCAAGTCCTCACATATAGATAAAAGTTTTAGATAAAATGTGAATATGTGGCTAGGAACCATTTAGCCATAATTATCGAGGGATAGTACAGCAAATGGCACTTTCACTACTTTAGGTGTGAACAATGTCCTTTATATTTGCAATGTCAATGTCACTAAAGATGTTGAGATACCCAAATATTTCCCGAGCATATCACCAACATGCTTGTTCATGTTACTTATATAACTTTCATTGCCTCTCATGAACCAAGTCTCAACCCAGTTCAAATGTCAAGGTCTCACTTAGATCTCTTTGAAATATGTTTCTCCGGAGCAAAACTTACACATTCATCAAGGGAAATTAATATAACTTGGCTCAAATTTTCATAATTGCAAGGGGGAGGGGGTGTCGCGCATAAGATCGAGATCCCTGCAACTAAGGTCAAACTCACTCATAAAGGTAAAATTTTAGACGAAAATATGTATGGGGATGATCTTGCTTGCCACACTACTAATCGTCAAGATTTTATGACGGGTTAATTTTGTGACAATGTTGTACTTGTTTAAAGAATGTATTTTACTCATATTGGCGAAAGTTTTAAAGCACTATTACAATTTCGTTACGTAGACATGTAAGCTATTATTGATTAATAGATTATCGCGACAATGGCAATTCTAGCTAACATTTGATAAAGATGTACGTTGTATATAGATGAACTTTAATAATAATTTTTATATAAAACGCATTTTTTGCATGGATTAAACTGTGTATATGTATGAATGTAATTTGGTTGAACCTTAACAATATATTTACACTGTATTTATTGATTACCATCTGATCCAGATAAAAATAATATAAGTTCCTGCAGCTAGAAGAAAACCAGCAGATATAGCAGGTATAAGAATCTTGTGATTTCCACTGTTATTTTCTTTTTCGTTTTTATCATCATTTCTATCTTCATGTATACCTGGAAAAAATAATCCGGTGTTAAACTGCCAATAACCATGGTTAGGGACTACTTGCATATGCGGCTGTTATGTTTTCTCCCTCGATTATATAGTTTACAAAGCCTTTTAAAACAACAATAAAACATTTTTATTTATATTTTCAGTTCTTAAATGTTTTCTTTTCATACAATATCTAAATAATATATAACAAACACTTACGCCACAGATTTGATCCATATTAAATTAATAATTGGCGCCAATCCGTAAGCATCCTAAGTATAAATAACTCATTCATTTTTTAAACGCTGACGTCATTTCAAACATACAAGAATGATAAATTGGGCACTGATGTAAACACAATACAATCTATTCTAAGACGTAAGGTTTTATTGTTGAAAACTTGATAACATAACTTTTTTTTCTTATTATTTCTTTTGTTTAATAATTTCTATATCTTAATAAAAGTAGGGTGCGAAATCGAACAGCATTATAATACGAAAATCGGTACCGGAAGTTATTTCCGCTTGAAAAAATAACGTTTGTGATCTTCCTTATCTTATCTTTTTAGAATTGAAATACTTTCGTTATGAGTCGTTTTTATCGGCTATTGAACACCGGTTTTGCCGTTTTGATGCGAAAAAATTAACCACTCATGCCTACGGCCTTTGTGGTTAGTTCCTACGCATCCAAACTCCAAACCGGTGTTAAATATCCAATAAACACCGCTCAGACCGATATTATTTCTTAATTATATTGGTTTACATATATGGTCTCACGTAATAATAGAGAAAATCAGAATCCCTAAAAAAGTCAAACGCGGCAAAGTGAACATTTTGCAGGCTCGGTTGGATTGAGTTCGTTCATGGACGATAATGAAAAGTACAAGTGAAAAACTCTTTTTCATTTTTGATAGAATTCCTTGCCATTTTCATACCGTATAGTTAGTTATATTTCGTTTTTCGCGAATGTAAACGAACGTCATTTTATCAACGTTTTGCTTTGGCATAGGTTTATCTGTTAGAACGCGTTGGTTTATCAGGTCATGTCACAATTTTAAAGGAATTACACAAGATATATTTGTTAGCGATTCGCAGAAAATTATGGAAGGTTCATTGAAAACAAGGACGCGTTTTGTTGACAAAAAATGTCAAAATTTGACTTGCACCGGTTGACAATATTTCGATATTTAAACAGATATTCAAATCTAGTACGTTTTCAGTAACAAATGCCGTGTTGATAGCTAATGAAGTAGTCCAAAAGACTTGATGTTTATCAAATAATGCGGCGTTTCATTTATGAATGGACAACTGATTTATCCGTGAAAATTATGTTTGATAATTTGGTACCTCAATTGTATTTTTGCTTACAATATTGACATTACCAGGGCTGATTAGAGAAAAGCAAACAGAAATTGATAAAAAAAAATTAAATTTTAAGAGGAATCAACAGAAAAAAAACTTCCTTCAATTCATTCAAATTACCAACTACTAAATATCGTCTCAAAATTTTTGTTTCATTTTTACATTCTGAAAAATAAACTTCCTTTCACACGCAAAGCTGCTCTTGATGGCATTTGTGGAATACTCTGTATCCCACAAGCAATAACCGCCTTAAGCAATATGAAAAGCAATGACAGTCACTAGCCCGAAGAATAAGTAAACAACTAAGCGTTAGTAAGACAGCCTTTCAACAATTCAATGTTTTCCAGATTGCTAGTCGCTTTTTGAATCTTTATACATCTGTCAACATTTTTTGGTCTGTAACAATCCTCAAATAAGTTTTCTTTCTTATTAATAGATGTATGACTAACAAATCCAAATGAAATCCCAATTATTTTCCTTCCGAGAAATACACACATTTTAAAAATGGCGACCGCTTATATTAAACAAAGCCTGGTCAAATATAAACTTTCGCAAAAATAACGAAAATAAGGTCGAATTGTGTGACTTTTTCTTCTACTGGAATTATTTGATTTTATAATCATTGATATTTCTGAATAAAATAGATAATATCATCACCATCACGTGTAAGATCTTATCTTTTTCATCTCGTAAACTATTGAGAATACTGTTCGATGAAATAAAATTTTGTATTACACTTAAACAAAGAAATATCCTTTACATATATTTAAAATGGAAATTCAATGCCAACTTTTTAGGAAACGCTTACTATAGGCTTACTAATGTGAACAAATGTTATGTTAGATAG
The DNA here is from genome assembly GCF_026571515.1 of Ruditapes philippinarum. Lineage (NCBI taxonomy): Eukaryota > Metazoa > Mollusca > Bivalvia > Venerida > Veneridae > Ruditapes > Ruditapes philippinarum. Next base: position 276,667 of record NW_026853197.1, read on the forward strand.
AGGAGAATGACTTACCGCCAGTTCTGAACAATATTATTTCGGCGAATGTCGGACATTCCGGAAGACCGCTGTCTGGACAAGTTAAGTTACAGACCGCTTCCTCCATATTCGACTGCATACTGTTGCCGCAAAAGCATTTCAAACCATAACCGTCGTACTTAAATAATAAAAATAATAAAAATACTTTGCTAAGAAATTCTTAAACACTTACAATGTGAGGTACGTAACGCCGAAAATGATTAGAGGCTTTTAATGAGATTGTTTAACCCATTACTTCATGAGCTTTTTGTGAAAAATGGTAAAAACCGTTGTTTTCATTGAAAAGTCTCCCGTTACAAGTTCAAATTTGCTGCAAAACTATAAAAACTGCTTCAATACTAATCAAACTTGGCACAAATGTTGACTGGACCGTTGCCTTTGTAACAACATGTTCAGGCTTCAATTTCCTGTTACCAACGAGGGGACATCTCAAAATTGCAACAAATAATTATTTTGCGTTGAGTTTATCCATCAAAATTGATTTCAAAGTGCTCCAACTTCTCAATGGATTTAGATAGAGTCATCTGCTTTTCAGAGTTTGTTACACGTTACCTTATGATTGATCTGGGGTCATTTTTAGCCTCTCACAAGTCCAAAATTTGTTGCGATGAGGGGGACCGCCGCCCCCTTCAAACCAACAAACAAAATGGGGCACATCCCATTTCTGGCAACTCCCTGACGTATCTTTTGTTTGGGGCCGCGCCGAAAAAGTGTTCACTTTTTTTAACAACAATTCTCAAACGAAAACATGTATTTGGGGCCCAAACAGGACATTTTTGCACTATTTGAGGCCTTAATGGGGGCGAAAGTGCATTGTTTCGCGTATATATGAGGTAAAGGGTTCAGCAAAAAGTAAATGTAGCTGCTTTAGAAAAATGTGTTAAAGATATACATGGCTCATCCTTGAGTAAAGTTATCTTATTATTATTACTTTTACTTTAAATTTATATAATCAATATGTTTATTGAAAGCTATGGAATTCTTACTGAATATTTCTAATTGAATAAAAGAATGAAACAAACTATGTATCTGCGTTCACTATTACATGTAGAAAAATGTTTCTTTACTTGATTCGGATTCGAGCCAGTTGTCCTCAGTGCTATCGTCTTTTCTCATTTACAGCACTGGCCAGTCTCTCAGTTTCGTCCGCACGTCGTTTGGGCATTTTGATCAAGAAAAATAACAAAATGTCTTATTATAAACAACCTAAAAACCTTGCCATGTTTTAAAATATATGTTTATAGACCTACTATTGATAATTTGAAATAGTTATAACTGCATTTGGTTAATAGGATAAATTAGGATAGATAGTTATGACAGTACTGCATTTCGGATACATAGACCCATGTGGTTATTTTCTTTTTTCGTTTATTTAAAATTCAATCAAAAGCAAGATTTACAAAAATATACATATAAAGAGCAATTCAATGGTTAACGTTTCTTATTTTTTAACTATTTATAATTTGGAATAATTGTAACTGCATTGTCCCTTTCGGATAAATAGGGCCACGTGGTTATTTTCTATTTTCGTTTATTTAAAATTCAATCAAAAGCGAGATTTATAAAGATTTAAATATAAAGAGCACTTCGATAGTTAAGGTTTTAAATTATAATTAAAATTTTACAATTTACATCCAAAATTAAAAACCTAGATTAAGATTTAATTTTAAAATATGATCAGCAGAGCTACCTTTCTCATAGAGATCCAGAACGAAAAGGATGCAGGCTCGCGCAGCTCCTTATATAGTGTTCTAAATATAGCTCTCAGACTGAGCATGCGTATTGATACGCAGTACAACTGATCGATAGATTAAGACATGTGTCATTCATGTAAAATAAAAGAGTTTAATCTTGAATGATTAAACTTTGATACTATACGGTAGTAAATTTTAAACATGAATATTCTTTTTGTGAATTCAACACTTGTTTATTTTTGTATTTAAATATTTTCTAATATGAAATGTGAGCAGTAATAAATCTGTAGATCTATGTGTTTTCTACAATTAAGTGTCAATTTCCATTATTTCATCACTCTAACATTTCTGTGTTGTAGGTTGTAGACAAGATAAATATGTATAGGAATGTTTAGAATTGTGGGTTATCGCTCGGATGCAGCCGAGTCTCTTAGGGATTTGAACACGGCGCATGTTTACTGCGGAATGACACGATTTATTTTTTGCGAGTCGCTTATAAAAATCAAGAACCTAAAAATCACATACATCGGCTTTACACTTCATGAACAATTTTATAGTTCTTGTTTTTTTTTTTTGCAAACCATTTCTATTTACACAATTTTTTCTTATCTCAGTAAACAAAATTTAATTCAACTGTCTGTTGTTTACCTATACTTAATATCATGGAACCAGGCTAAAAGTTAACACGTTGTCTCAACTCATAAAGGGAACTGTTTATCTTTTTATGCGCTGTTAAATTGCATTGTATTAAAACATCTGATTGTTCCGTTTAATATCAGAAACTAGAAAACAAGTTCATTTTAAAAAACAAACAAAAAGAATGTATATATCTTTTAAATTTGTTTCTTTCCGAGATTATTTGGATAGTGTGGTGCGGACATAGTTCTGGCTTCCAAACTTTTATAGTCAGCTTTTAAATACTAAAGCGAGGTCAACACGTATGCATTTTTATGTTGGTTAGATTTGGTAACGGGTCTTATGCCTTTAATGATTTATGCTCAAATTTGATGTTTGTCGTTCAAAAGTTAATACATCGTTTATAAGGGCTTTCATTAATAATGTCCAAGGTATTATATGGTTAACCATTACGTGCGTGTCAGCACTATTTATAAATAAATGAGACACAGCTAGGTGTCTAAATCCTTGAATATACGTACCCGTCATGTCACATTACAAAAGAATAATATTAGTGCGGACGTAATGGAATTTTCGTTTCGTAAGGCTTCCCCTTTAGTTTCATTAACTGATTTCAGATCTTAACAGACAATCCTGTAAGTAACATTTTTTTCCGTTTCTTGTAAAGTTATGCAATGCATAGTTGACCAATCCTTCGCAGTCATTTCACGCGTGCATTTTTTTTGTTTATTTTGTGAATGTGTAGATTTAATTCCAATAAATTATGCTTTGGTTAAGGTAGTATACACCTTATGCATTACCTCCGCTTTGAATAGTATTCAAGTAGGCTAGAATTACTGTCTGAGGGGTGTGGGTTCAAACCCCAGAATGGGCAATTTTTTTCTCTCTTCTTTTCAACATTGTTTATGTATCTCTCAGATCCCTTACTAAAAGAAAAAAGTTAAATTAATTAATATATAATAATTGTAGGTATTTATTGGCAAAAAAATGCTAAATATAATAACAAATATGGTACCTGATATTTTCAAAGTGTAATAAAATCAAAGCTAGACGGTAAAAGTATTTAATATTTAAAAAGATGAAACAATATACTTTTTAGAAAATTTAGGGAAACTTTGAAAACAGGTACTCAGTTTGGTAAATTTTAGGCATACATGTATTTTTAATTAGGCCCTCTAAGTAGGAAAATGGCCAAACACGTGTTAAAATGGGTGGGATAGAGTAACATTTTCATACATATTTCATAAATTTTGAGTAGAAACAATCATTTTGCTTATGTGTATTGTTAGCTGAATGTTGTTATTTGTTTCTTACCAAAAATTAATGGGAAAGCATTTTTCATTAGGATGATTTTATAAATTATTTAGAGTTCCTCATTTCTGATAAAGAGCCCTTTTAATAGCAAAGGTTTAGATCAGAAAAAATGTCCATTATGCGATAGATTTTGTTTACATTTTGCATAGAGGTAATTTTAAGGCATATAAAGGCCCTACGTTGTCAATTTTATAGTTTCTTTTAGTGCCCATTAGGGATATTCTACCTTAACATTAAAATGTATTTTAAATGATCTTGGCCAGGAATTAATCTAAAACAGGAAGTCTAGTGAGATAATTTTGCGGACATGCTAGCCAAGGTGATAACTGATATTTAATCGTGCTATCCAGTACTATCTGATATGCATCAACCTATTTCTATAAATTATTATCAATAACTTACTTTTTTTATTATATTCTTTACTTCATAACATATACCATGGATATACGTGTCGATAATTGGAATTGTTCAAAGTTCAATGGGCATAACTCTGAAAATGATTGCTCCATCGTACACAATACACTGTCCTAGATATTCTTACAATAAATTTTTATACCAAATTTCATTTCAGAATGTACAATCTCTGCACAGAAAATCAACGAAAATATCAAATAACTAGAAATTTTCTAAATAAGGGGGCATAACTCGTTCATAAAAATGATAGGGCAATAACCAAAACTTTTCCTTGCAACGTCAAAATATCATACTCCTGGCAAAGAACTCGTATCTTTCTGGACAAAATAGTAATTGTGGGCTAATCAAAATGCAATAAATAGCTTAAAATATAATCAAGCTATATACATTGCTTTTAATTTTTTCATCGGATGTTTAAACAATTTATTGTTTAACTAGCACAGCACTGTTCGGGAAACCTCACATATTGCGAAAATAACATTATTTACAAACGAGCGTGTCGACCTCAACATGAGTCGTACTAGTCACAAAAAACCTGTGTAACATATACATATGTATAATGACGATTTGTTTTCTATGACCAGACCAACCCATAAAAGAATACATTCATGTTCGTTCCACACAAAATGGTGCGCTGTTTTAGGACTGCTAAAACAATCTGCTGACACGAATATTGCGGATTATATGTACCGCATAACACCGAATTTAAACACCTCATTTTTATTTAATTGAACGGATAATTACTGGCATGTTATCGCTTTTTTTCTTCTTTTTTGCATACTTTATAAATAGCTGTGGAATTATAGATCTACTTACAAATATGTTTTATTTGATAGAAGACCGATCACTTGCTGTTTTAGAAATTTTATATCATTCTTTGGTAGACTTTCGGAGAGCGAATCTATGTCATAAATACCAGTTATACAATTTCAATGGCCTAATAGCATTTGTGAATCTATATTAATTTTTTATTTTTTTTTGAATTTCTTATGCCTAAACCCCACATGGAGAGATCTCTGTTCGACTGACGTTCAAAAAAAAAACAACAACAACAAATTATGCGGTGTCCACTTCGTATTATTAACGAAGTTGTGTACATTCTGAAAAAGTATGCAGAAACGTTAAAATCATATCAAATAGACAAACAGGCTATTAAATTGATTTAACTTGTTCAAACGACAATAATTTAACTATATAATTATCTATATTGTATTTCTATCAGTTATATGAACTGAACGTACTAGAAAGGCGCTATATTTTGTAATCAAAGCAGTACTTTTACATTGTGCCCCAACTGTTTTCACTATCTTGACATACATTTTGCATGCCGTATAGAGTTATAAGCTTCCTTTTGAATGCCACATTCCATGGAATGGAAAAAACTGATGACTTAACTTTGTTTGGGGCCGTATGCATATCCTTGATATCCGTTTTGTAAGACAGAAAGATAATGTGGCTCGGTCAAAAGTAAAATATTTTGACGTTTGGATTTCTCCTTATTTCGAGCTATTTAAACTTAAAGTAAATACTGGCAACACTAAAGTTCTTATTGTTTCAAAAGGGAAATATGTAATGGATACAATACGAGTTTTTCTTCAAAAGTGTCTTCTTACAGACGTAAGAAGACACTTCGCTAGGATAAACAACAAATTGTCCGAGGCGAAGCCGAGGATAAATTGTTGTTTGTCCTAGCGAACTGTCTTCTTCACGTCTGTAAGAAGACACTTTTAAAGAATCAAAGCGCTGAAAGCGCTGAAAGCACTGCTGGGGGCGCATTATGTTGATTGTATAGTGGTCTATTGTTACAAGCAGATGCCATTCCTACTTTCAAAGCAGAAAACACATTTTTACTCGATTATTCGATAAGAATAAGTAGAATTATCCTAGTCATCTGAACGTCGGCGTCTATCACCTCAATTTTTCCCGAAGTCCATTGACATATGGCATTAAAACTTTGCACACTTGATCCAGATCAGGCACCCATATGTTAAAGATTGCCTATGGCTTCAAGATATTTTCGTATTCCATAGACATCTGGCTTTGAAATAAATTGAAATTTTATACATTTCTTTGCGAGCATACTAGCTAGGACTCTCTCCAATGCTTATATCTGTAGAATGGGTTTTAAAAAAAATTTTGGTCCTTTTGTGAACTTGAATATTTTAAATAACCAAGGTTCTTCTATTGTCAAGCACTAAGCATATAGTTGAGTGTGCTGTCCTACCAACAGCTATTGTTCGCATACCTTGTGAAATATAACTCCTTCAAACTTTTGTTCAGTTATTATTATACTAACACAAGAACTGTCTGAGGACAGTAAGGCTCGACTATTCGAAAAAAGTTGTCACAAGGGTGTTTATATTATACTAACACAAGAACTGTCCGAGGACAGTAAGGCTCGACTATTCGAAAACAAGAGCACCGCTAGGCGGAGCATTATATGCCCGAAAGTGTTTTTATTTTTTAGTAAAGATGAAGCATTTGTAAGACATGGGACTAAAATAAAGTATTACCTCCTTCAAATAACAATCCTCCTTTGAAGTTTCAATATTGTGGTCCAAATGGAACTTTAAGTTATGTCCCAGAAACTGTTTTCAATTCTAAGGTAAAAGTGACCTTGACCTTGTGACCCCAAAATCATTAGGGGTCTTTTACCCAATATGGACACTCATACTATGAAGTTTAAACACAGTAGGCCAAATGATACTTAAGTTATATTCCGAAAACTGTTTTCAGTTTTAAGGTAATAGTGACCTTGACCTTGTGACCCCAAAATCAATAGGGGTCTTCTACCCAATATAGACAATCATCCTATAAGGTTTGAATATTGTGGGCTAAATGGAACTAAAGTTATGCTCAAGAAACTGTTTTCAATTTCTAAGTAATAGTGACCTTGACCTTTGACCTTGTGATCCCAAAATCAATAGGGGTCTTCTACCCAATATGGACAATCATCCTATGAAGTTTGAACACTGTGGGCCAAATAGAACTTAAGTTATGCTCCGGAAACTGTTTTCAGTTCTAAGGTAATAGTGACCTTGACCTTTGACCTTGTGACCCAAAAATCAATAGGAGTCTTCTACCCAATATCGTCAATCATCCTATGAAGTTTGAACACTGTGTGCCAAATGGAACTTAAGTTATGCTCTGGAAACTGTTTTCAGTTTTAAGGTCATAGTGACCTTGACCTTTGACCTGTGACCCCAAAATCTAAAGGGGTCTTCTACCAAATATGGACAATCATCCTATGAAGTTTGAACACTGTAGGACAAATGGAACTTAAGTTATGCTCCGGAAACTGTTTTCAGTTTTAAGGTCATAGTGACCTTGACCTTTGACCTTATGACCCCAAAATCAATAGGGGTCTTCAACCCAATATGGACAATCATCCTATGAAGTTTGAGTATTGTGGGCCAAATGGAACTTAAGTTATGCTCCGGAAACCAAATTGCTAACGTTTTCAGTTTTAAGGTCATAGTGACCTTGACCTTTGACCTTATGACCCCAAAATCAATAGGGGTCTTCTACCCAATATGGACAATCATCCTATGAAGTTTGAATATTGTGGGCCAAATGGAACTTAAGTTATGCTCCGGAAACCAAATTGCTAACGGACGGACGGACGGACGGACAGACGGACGGACGGACGCCAGGGGGTATAACATAATATGTCCGAAATTCTTTCGGGCATATAAAAAGTTGTCACAAGGGTGTTAATTGAGTATAAAAATGCTTACCTATGAATACATAAAACTGACCGAAAAGGTACAAAGGCTTGGATTAAGATGTTTTATCAAGTAAATCACTGCTTTATTATCATGAATGCATAAAATTGTCCCAAAAAAGGCACAAACCCTTCAGTAGTTATGGAGATAACATGCTTACAAGCAAAACTTTACCATTAATTTCTAAGTTGAAAAAGAGGAGAAAAATCAGCCCAAATGCTAGATAAAATTATGGATCTTGGTCAGTAACCTACATGTACAATTATGACCCTAAATGCATGTGAAGTATTAATATTGTAGGCAGAGTTATTCAACTTGTCAATCTGATGTACATTGTTACTATAAATAACTATTGTAAGTTTCAATTGAATATCTCGAGCAATAATCGAGATATTTGACTTTATAATAAACTTTAACCAACGCAGACGCGGACGCTGGGTTACTACAATAGCTCTCATATTTTTCAAATAATCGAGCTAAAAACCACGAAGTCATGGTTGAGACCATATAGTTATTCCATATATAAATATATATGTATATATCATGGAAAACATTTCAAGATAATACAATGGATTGTAGTGTATAACACGAAAATCAGTGTACTTTAACTGTATTTATTCCAATAATCATACAAACATCTGTAAATAACTGGAACAACATATTTCTTAAATACAAGAGCGATCAGTAATCACATGTGTCGCCTCATGATGGACAATTTCATGTTGGGTCAAATTTTGTGACAGACGGACAGTGCACAACTAGACTTGGTACTGATCATTCCTGTAAAGTTTGGATAAAATTGCACCAGTAGTTAATGAGGAGTAGTCCGGACAAGCTTTTGCGTATCTGGCAACACACAGAAAAAACACCTTTTTATCAAGGGCCATAACTCGGCCAAAAATCATTCAACCAGAAAACCCGTGCAATATGCGCAAGGACTTGAGCTATAGATCAATCCTGTAAAGTTTCATTGAAATTGCATTAGTTGTATAAGAGAAGTAGTCCAGACAAACTTTAAAAATAAAAATTATTAAAGGGCCATAACTCTGACAAAAATCATTGAACCGGAAAATGCTGACAATATGCACAACTAGACTTGGTACTGATCATTCCTGTAAAGTTTGGATGAAATTGCACCAGTAGTTTATGAGGAGTAGTCCGGACAAGCTTTTGTGTATCTGGCAACACACAGAAAAAAACACCTTTTTAGCTCGACTTTTCTATGAAAAGGGGAGCTATCCTACTCGCCCCGGCGTCGGCGTCGGCGTCGGCGTCGGCGTTAGCGTCGGCGTTAGCGTCGGCGTTGGCGTCACACCTTGGTTAAGTTTTTCGTACCACCCCACTTTATTTCAGAAGTATTACAAGTATGGCTTTGAAACTTACCATACTTGTTCACCATCATAACCTCCATCTACAGACAAGAGTACATAACTCTGTCAAGGTTTTTGACAGAATTATGGCCCTTTTTTGACTTAGAAAGTGTATTGAGCTTGGTTAAGTTTTTTGTACCACCTCACTTTATTTCAAAACCATTGGAGGTATTGCTTTGAAACTGACCATACTTGTTTACCATCACGACCTTCATCAACAGACAAGAGGACATAACTCTGTCAAGGTTTTTGACAGAATTATGCCCCTTTTTGACTTAGAAAATACATTGAATATGGGTAAAATCCACTTATTGCCTTAACCCTTTGAGATATTGCTTTGAAACTTTTAATGCTATTTCACATCATTACCCCCATCTGTACGCAAGAGAAGGTAACTCTGTCAAGGATTTGTTTTAAAAATTAAGGCCTTTTATCGACTTAGAATCTTGGTTAAGTTTTTAGTACCAGTCCACTTTTTTGACTGAACTGTTTGAGATATTAATTTGAAAGTTGGAATACTTGTTTACAATCATGATTCCCAAACATGTCCAGGAGAAGGTAATTCTGTCAAAGATTTTATTTGAATTATGGCCCTTAACTGTCAATGTTTTGTATTATAGGCAAGCACTAAAAAACTTAAAAAATCTAAAAAAATTCATTCCTATCCACTTGTTCACTTTACCATAAATTATGTCATATAAACATTGCTGTAATATTCAAGGGTATCAAACAACTAGTTCACTTTAAAAATACAGAGATTCTTGTATTGCCTTTTACTGCAAAAACTTTTTTTATTGGCAAGCAATAAAAAAGTCGAGCGCGCTGTCTTACGGACAGCTCTTGTTATCAAAGGGCCATAACTCGGCCAAAAATCATTTAACACGAAAACCCGTGCAATATGCGCAAGGACTTGAGCTACAGATCAATCCTGTAAAGTATTATTGAAATTGCATTAGTGGTATAAGAGAAGTAGTCCAGACAAACTTTAAAATTAAAAATTATTAAAGGGCCATAACTCTGACAAAAATCATTGAACCGGAAAATGCTGACAATATGCACAACTAGACTTGGTACTGATCATTCCTGTAAAGTTTGGATGAAATTGCACCAGTAGTTTATGAGGAGTAGTCCGGACAAGTTTTGTGACGGACGGACGGACAGACAGACGACGGAGAAGTGATCCCTATATGTCGCCACTACTCCGTAGAGGCGACACAAAAACCATACAAAAAAAAACAAAAACTGATGATGACAGAACGGGGTATCACTTTATGCCTATATAATTTTTTTGCTCAAGTGATTTTTTTTCCGAAGAGCTACATGTGAAATTGCTGCCAAATATACATAGGTAAAAACTATTTCAAAGCTGCATGCATTCATATAAATATATTTTAAAAAATTCAAACTTGATTGAATAAAAAAAAAATTCAAGGATAGCCCAAACTTGTTAATTATAAAAAAATATATATACAGAATATTATGTTGTAGTAGCTCTCTGGGGCTTTGTATTTTGCTACGAGCAGCGGTGGGAAATTGATATCTTGCGAGACCAAAGGGCGAGCTAGATATCAATTTTCCAACATTGCAAGTAGAAAAATGCATAGCCTCAGAAAGCTACTACAACATAATTTTCCTTTTATAATATACCTTTTCGTTTGAAGTATAAATGATTTTCATTATACTACACTTATATTCATTATACTACACTTATATAAGAAATTTCAGAAAAAGAAATGTAGCTGTCAAGAAATAAATTATGACTGACAGATGAATACCTAATTTGTGCAAAACCAGCCACACCATTTTATTATTTTGGTTGCCGTTTCCATATACTACGTTATACACAGCTAAGATCAGAACCAACGTCAAAAATAGTCCAGTCAATTCATATATGGTACTGTATTTGTCTCATACATAATACGAATTTTCTAACCGTTGAAGCCTATTTGCGTTTCAAGATTATCCTGTGTTTTAGGAAGAAAATTTATAGGTATATAATAAATGCTGTCATTGACATTTCTTATGTTTATATTTATTTTATGTATTTCTTGCAATCCTATTTATAGCTACAAATTCTATGAATTAAAATAGAAAATGAAGATAGCATGCAGACGGTGTTGATATTGTGTGATAAAAATTTAAAGATCATTGGAAATCATCAGAGTAACCGAATACTCGATCTGAAAAATGACCGAGTACTCGAGTATTGATATTAGTATTTGTTGCCATCCCTAAAAAAATAAAGTACTTGACAAGATCAACTAACATCTAAATAAACAAGAGTGCCATGATGGCCCTGAAGTCGCTCACCTGTATATAGGCCCCCGGAGCGGGGCCAGATTAAACCCCAGGGCTTTTATTTGAACAAACTTGGTAGACACCCATTAGAAGATATTTCATGCTTAACATCTAAGGTCTACCTGGTCAAGTTTTTTTCTTTACACATATAGTTAAAAACAATGACACACCTGGGGCAGGGCCAGTTTTGACCCAAGGGCTTTTATTTGAACAATCTTTGTAGACACTTACTAGAAAAAGTTTCATGCTTAATATCTAAACTCTAGCTATTCGGGGTTTTTCAAAGAAGACTTTTAAGTTTTTGCTATACACATATAAGGAAAATCAATGTCAGCCCGGGCGGGGCCAATTTTGACCCCAGGGCTTTTATTTGAACAATCTTGGTAGACACTCATTAGAAGATGTTTCATGCTTAATATCTTAGCTCTAGCTCTTTGGGTTCTTTAAAAGAAGATTTTTTAAAGTTTTAATTATATGCATATAGGGAAAATCAATGACCCCCTGGGGCAGGGCCAATTTTGACCCCAGGGCTTTTATTTGAACAAACTTGGTAGACACCCATTAAAAGATGTTTCATGCTAAATATCTTAGCTCTAGCTCTTTGGGTTCTTTAAAAGAATTTTTTTTAAGCTTTTACTATATGCATATAAGTAAAAAAATGACCCCCTGGGGCGGGGCCAATTTTGACCCCATGACTTTTATTTGAACAAACTTGGTAGACACTGATTAGAAGATGTTTCATGCTAAATATCTAAGCTCTAGCTTTTTGAGTTTTTTAAAAGAAATTTTTTAAAGTTTTTACTATATGCATATAGGGAAAATCAATGACCCCCAGGGGCGGGGCCAATTTTGACCCCAGGTCTTTCATTTGAACAGTCTTGGTAGACATCCATTAGAACATGTTTCATGCCAAATATCTAAGCTCTAGCTCCTTGGGTTTTTTAGAAGAAGATTTTTAAAGTTTTTACTATATGCATATAGGGAAAATCAATGACCGCCTGGGGCCCCGTCAATTTTGACCCTAGGGCTTTTATTTGAACAATCTTGGTAGACACTCACTAGAAGATGTTTCATGCCAAATATCTAAGCTCTAGCTCTATGGGTTTTCTAGAAGAAGATGTTTAAAGTTTTTTCTTTTGGTTGCCATGGCAACCAGAGTTCTGCATGGAATGGAATTCTTTGAACAACTTTGTTAAGGCTTCACACAAGGAACATCCCTGTGAAGTTTCATTATGATCTGCCTTATGGTTTCAGAGGAGATGTCGTTTGAAAAGTGTGAACGGACAACGTACGACGGACGACGTACGACGGACGACGGACGAAGAGTGATCCTAATAGCTCACCCTGAGCATATGCTCAGGTGTGCTAAAAACTTTGAAAACAGAATTAATTATTTTGAAAAATTCACTCTGAGCTGTATTATTTAAAATGGGTGTTCAAACACATTGAAAACATTGATAAGTCATCTCATGTTCTTGGTGATGAAGTGGTGCCTCAATATAGTTATCACTGCAATCTATCTTCCCTCATAACTCCTACTATTACTGTATCTGTCAAACAAGCATCTCTGTTTTCTGAAATAGAGTTTTGAAAAAGTTTATTGCTGAACGAGATATTCCATACTTGTATGTTAACTTTTTTTCAGCATTTTTCTGTTAGAATTACTCTGATTTATAAAGGTATAAAACCAAACTAGAAATGTGACATCATGCCACGGATGCCCCCGCATGCAGCCAAAATTTCAGGTGCATTAATTATTTTTTTTTCATTTTAAGTTCAAAGCCCTTAAAACTTTTCAATGTTAACACAAACCATTTTCATACAATGTTCAAGGCACTGAAATGATTCAGTCTTAACCTTTTAAAATAGCATATTGCATATTTGTAGCCAAAATAATGGCTAAAAGTATGAGAGCTGAAAACTGAAAGTTCAAAATTTTTCCAAAATTCAGGAAAGATAAGTTTGTCTAAAATCATTGAACCTCGACCAAATTCAAACTTAAACTGCTTATTCCTAAGATGTATCTATATTATTTTCAAATTGAAAGGGACATAACTCTGCCAAAAAATCATCAAACCATGACCAAATTCCAACTTGACCTGCCCATTCCTTTGACATATCCATATGTAATTTAAGTTGAATACGTAACACTGTTGGGTAGATAATGAACAGAAACTGTCAATTTCATATTATTTTCAAAGTCAAAGGGGCATTACTCTGCCAAAAATCATTGAACCATGACCAAATTCGAACTTGGCCTGGGCATTCCAAAAACATAACCATATGTAAAATTTGAGTTGAATGTGTTGTACCATTGGGGAGATAATAAACAGAAACTGAGAATTTCATATTACTTTCAAAGTGAAAGGGGCATAACTCTGCCCAAAATCATTGCACCATGACCAAATTCAAACTTGACCTGTATTTTTTTCATGACATATCCATATGAATGTGTTGTACCTTAGGGGAGATAATGAACGGAAACTGAAAATTTCATATCATTTTCGAAGTAAAAGGGGCATAACTCTGCCAAATATCATTGAACTATGACCAAATTCGAACTTGACCTGTATTTTCTCATGACATATCCATATGTCAAGTTGAGTTGAATGTGTTGTACCATTGGGGAGATAATGAACGGAAACTGAAAATTTCATATTATTTTCAATGTAAAAGGGGCATAACTCTGCCAAAAATCATCGAACCATGACCAAATTCGAACTTGAACTGTATTTTTTCATGACATATCCATATGTCAAGTTTGAGTTGAATAAGTTGTACCATTGGGGAGATAAGGAACGGAAACTGAAATTTCATATTATTTTCAAAGTAAAAGGGGCATAACTCTGCCAAAAATCATCGAACCATGACCAAATTCAAACTTGACCTGTATTTTCTCATGACATATCCATATGTCAAATTTGAATTGAATGTGTGCAACCGTTCTTAAGATAATGAACGGAAACTGATGATGACGGAATGACAGAATGACGGAAGGATGGAATGACGGAACAGGGTAACACTATATGCCCCGGCCATTACATGGCGGGGGCATAAAAATGCGCGACCAATGCCAGAGCTCAACCCCTCTGTGCATTATTTCACAAACGAGCATCTGAGTAGAACCACCGCCTTTTTTTAAAGCTAGCTGGATTGCTTTCTCTCATTAAAGAATCCATATTAAATATAATAGAACATTGATAATTGTATATCTTTAAAGGTTAGTGGTTTAGGTACATTACTTTGACTATGGACACCCCAATTAAATCTATTTATTTGCTTAGTAACACAACTTTTCAAAGTCATATAAATTTGTAAATGTGAGTGATTCTGATAATCTATATACAGCTAAGTCAAGATGAGATGATTAGATTTTACTGACTGCTTACTACATGAAGTCACTATTTCAATGTCAAATACCTTGAGGTGAAAGGAATGAAAACTTGAATTTCAAAATACAATTTAAGTGAATTACATGTCACAAATGAGCCGTGTCATGACAAAACCAACATAATGGGTTTGCAACCAGCATGGATCCAGACCAGCTTGCGCATCCGCGCAGTCTGATCAGGATCCATGCTGTTTGCTTACAAACCCTATTACAAGTAGAGAAACTGATAGCGAACAGTATGGATCCTGATCAGACTGCGCGGATGCTCAGGCTGGTCTGGATCCATGCTGGTCGCAAACCCATTATGTTGGTTTTGTCATGACACGGCTAAAATGTTTTTGCTATCGACTTTTGTTCCTACATTAACAACAGATTGCATGATGAAATGATATTGAAATAATAAATATACATTTGGCTCTTAGTGCCAAGCTTACTGATTTTAAATAAGCCTTGAGTCCTGTGTTGGCCTTTAAACATGTCAAACATTTAGAAAGTATTTATTAAGGAAAAGTGTATACAAATAATCATGTACCTCTTCATTATATGCCCATGACATTGAAAAAACATTGTGTCATCTGTTTACTTCAAGGTTAGTCACATTGACAGTATCACATTTTAGACTTTATCTCTCTTGATGCATTCTCAAAATGGGTCCTCTTAATTTCACATTCATCAATCTGACAAAAACCTCCTGAAAAAGAAAAGTTAGAAACATATGCCACTAATTATGTCAGTTTAAATGTCAAATAAATACTTTGAGAAACTATTTGGTCAAAATTGTAAATGTACAAAGATTTTCAAACCATGAACATTTCCTTTTTAACTTTCTAACATATATAATGTATGGTCTTACTTGAAGAAAATGTTTGCCCGGAACTGAACACTACCAATTTACCATCTTTTTGGTACCACTGAAAATAGATAGTAAAGGCCTTAATCTTTTTATTCTAAAATAACAGTTAAATAACATCTTAAGAAATTATGACTAATAAGCATGTCAAAAAAGTGAGAAGAGGCAATTTTTTGAGTCATTCCAAACAGAACTTATGTAGAAATGACTGACCAATACAGTTAATTCATATGTACTATTGAGCAAATGTTATTTACACAATTTATGGAAATTGTAACTAAATATGAATTCAATATTCATCACTCCACTTAGTGTGAAATAATTTATTCAAAAGACTTGCATTCAAGTATGACATAAAATGTATAAAGGTTTATGGTCAGAATAGTAAGATTCTAGTGTACCAAATTTTTGCACTATATTCATAGGCAAGCGGCAATAAATATGATCAAGACAGCTGCCATAATCAGTAGTTACTGAATCAATGAGTTGAACTGAACTGAGTACTTCCTGTATAATTTTAGCAACTGGTTTGTTTTCAGTATAATCATAATTGAAATCTCCCATTAAAATAAGCTTTTTTAAAAATTCCAGTCACTTTAAACTCTTTTGAAACAATTTCCAAAATATTGAATAGAAACCCTGAAAAATTTGCAACAGTAGCACACCTTGGAGGACAATAAACAAATCCAATAACTATGTCTTGTAAACACAGTAAAGCACATTCAATGTCAGAATGAGTAAAACAAGTAAAATGACAGACATTAATATTTTCCTTGTAATAAATTGCTATCCCATGTGAGGCCTGACCCAAATTGGAAGACAATACACGAAAACCATCTATGCTGTACTGCTCAGATAAAGGACCAGTTAATCTAGTTTCTACTTGCTGGCGTAGTGAGCGCCCTACACGGAAACCTTTAGTTGGTTGGTGTGTGTGGGATACTGGTGTATATTCAGTTTTTTTTTTTGTTAAATGATGGTATTTTATAACACAAAAGTTCAGTGTTGATGTTATTTTATTTATCTTTTTATAGTTAATTGTAAGTTTTAAATACAAAATAATTATATAGTTTACATATATATTTTTTACAGCTAGTACCTGAATTTTGCTTAAGTTAGTTTTACTTCTTTATTTTTTAAGTTAAGACTTGATGTTATACGTTTAAAATTTTAGATAAGACTTAAGATGTTGTATGTTTCCAAATTAAAATTAGACTATTAGATGTTTTAAGTTTTGAAATTATTATTAAATGTTTTTATAATTAATTTTATAAAAGCATTTTGACGAGGAAATGCTATGTTACACATGACCTGTTTTTACCTTAATGGCCTGTATAATTATGTTTCACAGCTTCTCAGCAAACAACCAACTATGCCAAAATTGAAATCTAACAAACAAGCCTTTAATCACACACCTGAAATAAAACCTTTTCTTATATATACAATATTTCTTTTAATTTATTACAATCTTCAACGAAACATTAAGAAATATTGATAAAGTAAAATGTTCATTTTCATTTCCTGTATTTTCAATGTAAATATTCATTTTTCATTGCATATTTTCACAAGTGTCTCCTAAATTTAGCCTACACACAATAGACTGTAAAGAATAATAGGGCAATTTCTTTATAATTTCAAGTATTTATAGTCGAAACAGTCCTTTTTAAAGGCATATATAAGGCTAAGTTGAATGTTGCATGTCCAGATATGATTGACTAACAATTGTTAAAGTGAGTAATAATTGTCGGAATAGCTCAATCGGTAGAGAACATAGCTCAAGGTTACCAGATTTCAAAAAAGTTTTTATTAATTTTGTTCTGACATGTCAGGAACAACTTGATATTTAAATGTGTCTTTCATTTGATTGATTTTTTGTTACCTATCTTACATTTTCATTGAAGTATCTTTATCTTCTTAAAAATTATGCCCCAAATCTCATTTCTTTCTCTTTTTTTTAACCTTTTTTCATGAATTTATGAATATTTTTCAACAGATTTTGAAAGAATCAAAAAATACAACATTGTTAAGCATATATAACTGTTGTCAGGGAAATAAGTTATGTTTCATCAAAAATAAACTTGAATAGAAAATAGAACAGTTTCCACCTGTAGTTTGGAACCACTAACTGAATTCACTTTTATATCAATATTATGCAGTCTTAAAACTTACTTCACTACTAAGTCAAATGATTTATTATCTCATACAATGTAATTACATTTAGTATAAGTTTTATGGTAATAATGTGGTTAATCACTTGCAGTTAATCAAGGCTCGACAAATCGCACTTGTCCGCTCATAAATGATAAATACGAGTAAAAATGACTCCGGACAAGTTAATCTCCCAGAAATGCCGTCCTGCAGGACGTGTGAAATTTCTAGCATAAATAAATCAAATTTCTATTCAATTCTTTTGAAACCATTTTCAAGTTTCACTAGTAAAGACAGAGCACAAAATAATTCCTGTGTGTTTGATGGACAAAACTGATGTTGATTTGTTGAATGCAACGCTTAATTCTGTCTGATTCTATTTTGTAAAAACTTACTAAAAGCTCGTGCTGGCGATTCCATTATGTTCCACAAAATATTTTAAAATGTCACAATGCAATATTTGGCAAATGTTTGGCCAGAAAGGAGTAAGTGAAACAGTGTCTTCAAAAAAGAAAAATTGTCTTCAAAAAAAGAAAAATGAGTCAGAACATGTAGGAAATCTATATTTTTTAAGCATTGTTGTTGTTGTTTTTCCGTTTTTTCAATTCCTGATATATTATTTGTAGTATTTGTAACTATTATCTATTCTATTTGTAATAAGCCAGCATTTTACCCTTATAAAACTATTTATGTTCCCAATAAAAAAGACAGCAAATTTTCAAATGTTTTATTTTTAAAGTCCAAAATTACTGTCAAAATTCCCATCAAAAATTGGCATATATAAAATGGATGATTTCATATTGATAAGTGATATGTGATAAAAACCAAGTATAACTACATCTGACAGAGCAATATTTGTACCTTAAGTTCATTTTATACTTCTGAACATTATTTATGTACATGTACTCATTTTTTCAATCCAATAGGAAAATAAATATATTATGCCAATGGTCAGGGTTCTTTCAAATTTGAAAGACCCTGGCATGGTTTAAACTTTAAATGTGTATGAATATTAATGCATAATTCTCATGTCTTCCTGGATAAAATTCAAAATTAACCATGTGGCATGAATACCTGTCAGTTATGTAGTATCAATTTGAGTCAAAACGCATTTTCAAAAAAAAAATGTACTGGTAGCGTTTAGATGTTATCCGGAACTAAGCAAATGTCAGGGTTTTTTCGATGCTAATCCCCTAGTGTATATCTAGCTTTAAAATTAACAAGATATGTTTGTAAAACATGTATGCCCCCGATCAGCAGCCAATAAGTTATGTGATAAGGTTATTATGCATGACTTCTGACCCAGTGATCAAACAAGGGTTATCAAGTATCTACTGGTCATGACCTTAACCTTTCACCCCTTAAGCCAAAACTCAATAGGGGTCATCTGCTGGTCACGACCAATCACCATACCAAGTTGAAGTTCCTACGCCTAAGGGTTCTTTCGTTATTGATCGGAAACCGTTTTTACCTAAGAGGTCAATGTGACCTTGACCTTTGACCCCTTGACCCCAAAATCAATAGGGGTCATCTATTGATCATGACCAATCACCATATCAAGTTTGAAGTTCCTACGCCTAAGGGTTCTTTCGTTATTGATCGGAAACCGTTTTTACCTAAGAGGTCCAATGTGACCTTGACCTTTTGACCCCTTGACCCCAAAATCAATAGGGGTCATCTACTGATCATGATGACCAATCACCATATCAAGTTTGAAGTCCCTAGGCCTAAGGGTTCTTTCGTTATTGATCGGAAACTGTTTTTACCTACAAGGTCAATGTGACCTTGACCTTTGACCCTTAACCCAAAATCAATAGGGGTCATCTGCTGGTCATGACCAATCACCATACCAAGTTTGAAGTTCCTAGGCCTTAAAGTTCTTTAGTTATTGATCGGAAACTGTTTTTGCTTACAAGGTCAATGTGACCTTGACCTTTGACCCCTTGACCCAAAATCAATAAAGTTCATCTACTGGTCATGACCAATCACCATACCAAGTTTGAAGTTCCTAGGCCTAAGGGTTCTTTAGTTATCACTCGGAAACCATTTGGTCTACGGACCGACGGACCGACAAGTGCAAAGCAATATACCCCCTTTTCTTCGAAATGGGGGCATAATTAATTGCATGGAAAAATGCTCTAAAAGTGTCCGGTTGATGGCCCCGATCCCACGGTGCATATCCATATCGGTACCCTCTTTGGGAAATCGACTGAAACGGTACCCTATTTGCACATGCACAGGTCATTCTCTGCTTAAAACAAACCAGCGATGGATAACAATCCAGTAAAATTTCATTGTAATAAGGAAAAGAGGTATGACACTTAGAAAACATATAAACCATGGAACACTAGAATGTTTTATTTAAGTGCTGATATGCCATGTGTCCGTCTTTCATGTACTGCAACTTCAACATAAGCTACAAAAAATGACATGTCTTGCCTCTTCCATTACCTCGACATACTTTTTTGGCTGCAATGAGGTGATGGACAAGGCAAGACATGTCGATTTTTTGTAGCTTAATTATGAAGTTTTTGCAGTACATGAAAAACGGGCAAATTCACTTTATTATAAAACATCGTATCAAGAAAAATTTATAAAAAAAAAATTACTTTGTAAAATATAGGTCATATCCGGTTTTTAAAGTCATATCCGCGGATATGACTCATATCCGGTATTAAGACATACCGCACGATTTGACGACGATTTCGCCACTGATAAATGCAAAACAAGCAAAGTTATTCAACAGTTAGGTAAAAGGGAGATAAGGTTTTTGTAATATAAAACTTACAACTCGTTTTAACACGTGGAACTTCTATATTAACAGCAAATCTTCTCAATCTTTCACGGATGAACTTGTAAACAATGGCGATTGCTAGGGCGAAAATAGTTCGTATTCATACGCATGCAATGTTTTTCTTAAATTTACACTTATAAATAAATGAAGCATTAGGCCCTATAAGCTTTAAAGTTAGCTGATCCGAAATCCGTATTCCATTACTTGCTAAATTTTTGAGTTCTATGACACTTAGTTAACTTTTGACAACATGTAATTTGTACTATATTTATGCAAGTACTTTGGCTATGACTGACCGCTGGCGTAGTAATATTAAAATCGCGTAAAGCAAAAATATACATACAATTTTAAAAGACGATTGCAAAATTTAGTACATAATTGGCCAGTCAATTTTAAAATAGATGGAGAACTATGATTTTGGGAGTTACTGCGAAGTTTTGGAACTATTTTGCTTAGCTTAGGTAGGTGACTAATTGTGTTCAAACCATAGTAAATCTGAATTTGTCGTTATTCCATTGGGGGCGCATGCGCAATGCGCCCCCAAAAAAACGAGTAACTGTATCCGACTTATACGGCGTTTAAGTGTAAAGAACAGATAAATTAATAAACTCATTTAATTTTAAATAGATCTAATTGAAATTAAATGTATGTTCACGTTGAAAATATAAAACTATAGAAACTATTTGCATGGCCTTTTAGCTTTTGTAAGCAAATTGTATTCGCACGGAATTTTCGTGCACTTATTTCAATCGGACAGAATTCACTTTCATTCATAATAAACACTGTTAAAATGGCTGCCTTTATCAGAGAGATTTTTTATGTCATTCAACATTGAAACCATCTCCGAACATGTTTTGCGTCAATGATATATGGATAACGTTTTGGACCCCAAATTTGGTAAGTTTCCCTTTTCACATGCTTAGCTTAACGCAATAATCAGCTGTATATGGCCGATGATTTATGTGTGTGTGTGGGGGGGGGGGACAGTAAATGTTTCGTCAATGCTAAAATCAACAGTTACAATACTCCTGGAAATGGCCATCCAATTTATTTGATTCATTTCTCGATGAACTGAATTTACCAATGAGTTGCGCTATCTGGGTCGCTACAATTTTCCGTCAGTTTCTATAGTGTCCTGTTTGAGGCAGTTAAAATATCGCCTGTTACGATTTAAAATTGACTAAATCTCTTGTTTTAGCTCGACTACTCACAAAATAGGGAGAGCTATTGTAATTGTGAATTTTGACAGAACTACGGCAATTTTTGAAGATAAAAATTCTACATTATTCAGGCTTTTGTTTTACTATCAAGCACTGAGACTAGTCAAACGCACTGGCTATTGTTAATGGATAAGTTAGGGAAATTAAACATTCTCGTTAATATTAACACTGGTAATAAGTTACAGTTCATGAAAATTAAGGTTAAAACTGCTTGCTTCAAGATGAGTCAAAATATTTCAATAAAATCAAACATCAGAAATGTGTACTATGATTTAAGGAAAAGTAAAATGATGCAAGTTTTAAGTAATACATGTTTTACAAGTTATATGCGGTTAAGGACTGATTTTTCAGTATTCACAACTATATTTCTATTGCGTTACTAACGCAGTAAGGCATATTTATGCATATTTTGACCACTGTTTGGTACTTTACGTGGGCTGTAAGTGCCATTGATAATGTGTAAATCGCTTCCTTTATATTAAACATTCAAATACATTTTCAAAATTTTCATGAAAATTAGCATGAATCTGGAGGCGTGCTGCTTTAATCATCGCGAAGATTTTTACATTTTGATTCGCACCAGGATTTAAGTATGAGAAAGTATAAGCATGAGACAAATTCAACGTTGTATAGCGCGAAAAATTTCTTGCGAGAATGTAAAATATTGCCACTTTTTCTATGAAAATACAGAAAGAGGGGTAAGACTTTAGAAAAAAAAATAGCATGTCAATAGGAGACCTTCAACTGGCCGAAGCAGGACACCATATATTTCAACTGTATTAAATCCACATGGAAAGTAACGGTTATTTAAAAGTTTATTTAAAGTTTAATTTTAATGCAAAGTTCATTAAAACTAATAGATATATTTGTGACCAAGCTAGAAAAGCTATATTTGCTGTACTTAAAACATCCAGGACTCTTTGTCTTGATATAGATTTAAATTGCAACTTTTTGAGTCCATTGTCACTACTATTGTGTTATATGGTAAAGAAATGTAGAGTGTAGGTAACATTTATATTGTAAAACAGATTCATTTGAAATATCTTAAACTCATAAGTAATGTTAAAACCTGCACTCCTAGTGTTGTGGTGTTTGGGGAGCTTGGTATTCTACAAATTGAGTGTGTCATGAAATGTAGAGGCCTAAATTTTTGGACAAAATCATGAATTCAAAACTTGATAAAGTATGTAATATTATGTACAAACTAATATTTGAATTGAATTGTCAAAATGTATATCACTCCCCATGGATAGCTTATGTTAAAAAATCATTGCAACAGCTTGGTTTTGGTGAATACTGGATAATCTGCGTCGTCACCTTATTTTAAAAATATCGTCAAAAGTAGAATCAAAGACAAATGTGTTGGGGTGGCATGGACATGTGTTAAACTCTAGTAAGTTTATCACTTACAGAGCTCTTTTTAGTCTTCGTTTGGGTTAGTTCCCTATACTAAACTTTTACCAAGAAATCTAGCCTTGGCGCTGTGTTGATTTACATGTAGCAAACCTAAACTCCCTATTGAAAAAGGTTACATAAATGTGGATCATAATTTAAGATATTGCAATCTCTGTCCCAATAATTCATCATAAGGCGATGAGTTTTATTATATTTTTCAGTGTGCTCATTTTAACATTTATCGTAAAAAGTACTTACCTTCTAATTTACGAAGAGGCAACATGTTTAATTGACAGCAATTATTTGAAAGTACATATAGAACGGTATTAGTCAACCTGTCTGTTTTAACACATAAGATCTATTGTGAAATAATTTTTACCACCTTGTGAGTCTCTATTGTCAAGCATTGCCTTGATTTCATTATTATTATTTTTTATTATTCAATTTTTATTATGTTCATCTTTATGGTCTAATGGTATTTGAAATCCCATTACAAAACTTCCTATAATGTCAATGAGACGAGTTATAAGGGCATGGTGTGGTTACAATATGAGTTGTCATGGGCCCCAAGTTGTGATCATGCTATGGCAGCTCGGCATGTCATTTGTGTTTTTGTTATTTTTGTATTTAGCATGCTAATTAGTATGTCCACACATGTTGATGCTCGTTTGCTTTTGAAATGTGCTACTTATAATATTGATACTAATATGTGAAAAAGATGCTTGGTTGTTGAGCCATCATCGGATACGACCCTGATAAAATTGGTCATGAGTAAACGATGTACTGTTTGAATTTTTTAGATGCCGTATAGTTTGCAAGGTATAACTTTACACAAATATATGTTGTCGATATTTTTCATTACCTTTGCCCCAGTGTAGATAAATCTTCCATATCTGCAGGATTTGATACATTCTGTTACGTTCATATTCCTTTCCGTCTCTTTATATGGTATATAATTGATAGATTCTCCAAATTTATCTCTGTAACATCCGATAAATCCGGGTAGGTCTGAAAATGCTGAAATAGAAATATGAAATATTAACATGGTTGATTTATTCCCTTTACTTTACTCCCGGTAAAGCTTTTTTCAGGCATCTTCAACTAAATATTTATTGATCAATACAACAGTGAATGATCTATTATCAGTACCATACAGCATAGAAATCGTTTGCATAACAAACTGATTTCAAAACTTATGTTAAATTTTATATCACGAATTCAACTACATCTAATCCCTATTTCCACCTAACGAATTCGAAAAATAAACGTTAATTCGTTAAAGATAAAATAAGATAAGATAAAAGATTGATATGATCGTCAATTCACGTATATAAGATTCTAAAACGTGTTTTCTGGGATCTGGAATCATTCAAGAAGTTCAAATTGTGGAAACGTGAATTTGTTACGTTAAAATCATAAATTTAACAAATTAAAAATCACTAAGTTTAAATGGCAGAAGTTATCGTGATTTCACGGAAACCAATTTATGATAAAGGAAGATTCGTAAAATTCTTTTTTGCTTTTTGGTTTGTTTCTTGGTTGATTGGCTATTAGCAACAAATGGTTGCATGAAGCATAAGTGGTCTTCACTAAAGAAATCTTTAAAAGTTTTGCAATATACTTCGTAGCAGATATGGGCCTTCTTATGTTTTTCAATGTTAATTATCTGGGAATATTGTATGCTCTTGAAGTAATTTTCACATGAACTTTTTCCATTATCACTCTTCTTCAGGTGCGTTTGAAAGCAAGTGTCGTTTTTAAAGTACCTGGTACATTTGTTGCACAACTGCCACATGTATTCTTCCTCTGAATGTGAGTGATTATAACAGACGCATGGATTTTTGCACACATATCGCTCTTTGTTTGAATAGCTCTTTTTACATGTTACGCAGAAATAGCTCTTGGTAATCACATCAAAATGTTCGTCGTTGTAGTAGAGGTAAATGGGTTTACTACCTTTCACGCCATCGTAAATGATATCGTTAAAATGATGTGTATTTGGTAGTTGGGGAGAACAGCTTAGAATTTCACGACTTCCTCTAGCCCACATGTATACAGCGATAAACCTGCTTCTTGGTGTAGTTGTCTTTGGTAGACCATATCTACGCCTGGTGGTTTGCGCAGTTACTTTCGCTCTAGCACAGCATAACTCACCATTGTTGTTTATCTCTAACACACTACCTTTGGATTGCAATAATCTTAATATGTCTACATATGGTTTCCGTTTGTTGTATAATGTCTTTGCGAAACGCTTCGTCCACGACAAACTGTTTGTAGGACTGCAGTGCATGTTCTATTGCAGATAATATTGTCCCAACCGTTAGTTCTCGCCGCGGCAGAAATTCCAGTGTGAGGAAAGTCTCATTCTGAACTGTCAATAGACAAGTGTATCAAATCAGTGTCAGGTATCATGTATGTAATACGATCAATGATCAATGACTTGAAAATCTTTTTCTACGTTTTAAGAAAATTGAGTAGCATGATCTTGTAGTTAGTAGCGATACTTCTTAATTTTTCAATCTTATTTTCAACTAATCTATCAATGACGCAGCATTTTTTGCAGCTTAGCAGCTCCACTGCCTTCCTTGTTATTCAGATTACGTTTTGCCCTAGGTCATCTATATGTTCTTTATGTATGTGTTCATCTATGGCATTTTTTCTCGTGAACAGCTTTAAATATTTGGGACAATGCTGGTTGTTTTCGTTGTAATGTTTCTGCACATGTCTCTCTAACTTCTGTTTTCTTGGAAACGATTGCAAGAAGAATTCAAGGATTGTATTAATCTCGCTTTTATATAACAATGAAAATAAATTCCTTATATGCAAACGAGGAAAAGGCATTTGATTGGTTGAAATAACAGAGCCTATATATAAAAGTAATAAACAACATCACATCATGTGTAAGCTTTTCGCCAGAGAGTGAACATATTTACTACACAATGTCCTTTCTGTAACCAAGAGTTTAGTAGACATAAAATGTTACGACACATTAAACATAAACATAATGTGCTTGTTCTTGTGTAGTTTTTTTCACTGATTTTTTATTCTTATTTGATTTATTGTAAACCTAGGTGAAAAGTAAAAGTTTCAACAGATTTTTCCTTACAATTTGTATTGAATTTAAAAACATTTTTCTAAAATGAAAACAAATTTTATTCATTTTTTTAGATACACATTCGTTCATCCGTTTATGTTTCAAATTGTGGAAAGACAACAATGGTTAAACATTCATTGCGGAATCACAGTTTTAAAATTCAGCCTCGTGTTCAAAGGATTGTGTAGCTCTATAAACGATGGCAACCGTTATAAACATTGATACAAAGTTCTGTATTACCTTGGGTAGAGTTTTAAAGGATATTACCACTGGCATGGAAGAAGATGATTACTTTAATACAAAAATGAACATTTTACTGATTTTGGATGATTTGTTCTCTGAATCTGGCAAAGATAAATGTATTGCAGACTTGTTTACCGAAGGATCGCATCATAGATCTTTATCCGTGATTTCTATTTATCAGAGTTTGTTTGGTACAAAGGATCCTAAACAGAGAAGGAATTGTCATTATATGGTAGTGTTAAATATCCCTGTGTTGACAGTCAGTTATGAAACTGGCTCGGCAAATGTATCCCGGACAAAAATATTTACTTTTCAACCTGCCAATGCTGGCGAATTTAAAGCCGTTTACAGTAGTAAATCACAGAATAAAATGAATTAGGCAAAATTATGAAAATTTCAGAAAACATCGGTCACGTGACCCTGCAAGAACGTTTTTTCCAGTTGTGCATCATTCCGCAGTTGGAGTTCAAACAATTCACATTGAGGCTATCTTGAAGCCAGAAGAATAAAAAAAAATAGTTCCGACAATAAATCGGAAAAAAATAATGGATAATAAATGACATACATGACTGTACTTGTGACTATTGTTGTCATTATCTGACACTGATTTCGACCTGCAAAGGCATGTTAAATGGGCTGGTGCCACAGGGATCAAAAGAAACGAAAACATGAAGAAATAAGCGATTGCAAGCAGGAAGATATTTCTTTAGAAGACAATGGGACTTATGTGCAGTTATGGAAACGATCCAGCAAATCAAATGATGAAAAATTCGACAGATTGTACAACAAAAGTATCGATGAAGGAGAATAATGTGATGAAGTTCAAGACTTTGCAGAGGGGCGCATTAGGCTTCCAACGAAAATGCGATTTTAACAATAATTAACCGCTGATTGACGATTTTGTATTGCCACTTAGGAACAATGAAGTGCATATTGTGGCTCAGATTGATAAATATATTTCAAAAAGGTTATAACAAAACTTCAACTCAGCCGTAAATAAAGTATTGAAAAATACCAAAAGACTACGATTGAAGATTTATTTGAAACTGAATGACGTGAGGATGAAGAGGGGGAAACTGATGAGGAAGAAAGGGAAGAGAAAAATGCAAGTGAATAAAGAACTTTACCCCATGACTAAACTCCATTTCTACTTTTGACACTCCGTCAGCTCCGTGGAAGGAATATTCAAAGACAATATAATTTGATTCTAAACATTTTGCGGGCTTTGCTGGATCACAAAAAACTGTATAACGTGGTAAAATTTGAGAAAATTCAATATTGGTATGCAAAAAAAAAATTCGATCAAGACAAAAATATTCTACATAATCCAGTGAGAAGACGGTTACAAAGAAATCATGTGATAAGCGCCGGTAAAGACGATTAATGCATGGCTGATTTAATTGAAATGAGAAAATTCGCCGACTGGAGCAAGGGCTACTAATAGACCCTCCTGACCATACAGATGCATTCTCGAAGTATGGTCGAAGTCATTGAAATATAAAATTGCCAAAGGGGCTAAAGCTTTCAAAACAATATTCGACACATCAAACCGATCACCTGCTAAGCTGATTACTGATAAAGGTATGCTGATTTAATTCCTTTAAATAAGTTTTCAAGTACAGTCTAGTATTTCTTATAACTTTTTAGCCACCTAAGCTTGCTCAGGGTGAGATGAAGGATCGTTAAATGTCCGTCGTCCGTCGTCTGTCGTCCGTCCACATTTGCTCGTTAACACATTTTCTGTCTCATTTTTGCCTCAATCATCATCAAACTTTATCAGGATGCTTGTCTAGGTAATTGTTCAGATGAGCTCGAACATGGGTAATCTCGGCTGAAAAACAAGGTTACAGGAGCTTAAAATAGAAAAATCTTGTTAACACTCTAGTGGCTACTGTTTTTATTCAAATATCCTGGAAATTGGCTTGAAAGTTTGTTTCGATGATTTCTAGGACAAGTGTGAATATGGATCACCTTTGGTTAAAATCTAGGTCATAACACCCAAATATAGAAACACCTTGTTAACACTCTAGTGGTCTTATTTTTACTCAATTGTCATCAAACTTAGTCAGAAGGCTTGCCTAAGTAATTGCTCGGATGAGTCCGAACAAGGGTTATCTCGGATGAAAAACTAGGTCACAGGAGCTAAAAATAAAAAGTTCTTCCTAACACTCTAATGGCTACTGTTTTGATCGAAAGTTTGTTTTGATGATTTCTAGGTCAAGTTCGAACATGGATCAAGTGGGGTCAAAACTAGGTAACACTGTTCAAATATGGAAAAAAAGCCTTTCTAACACTCTAGAGGTCATATTTTTGACTAAACTGTCAACTTGGTCAGGATGCTTGTCTACGTTATTGCCCAGATGAGTTCGGTGGTATTAGTGAGCGATCTAGGGCCATCTTGTCCCTCTTGTTTCTATAATTACTTAAAATTTCGGTCTTTCTGTCAAATTATATTCTACACAGACAATTATATTTTAAGGCCAAGAGTTTAACGCCAGAGAAGTCAAATCTCCGTGATAAAGGAGGAAGTCAATTACTTTACGACAAAAAATGATACAAAGGCGTCAATATCAGAAAGGACCTTTTTGAAATATAAACACCCGAGTCATGTGTCACTTTTTGTTCAAGGACACGAGCACTTTTTAACGGTTTTAAGAGCTCACTGACAATGATAACCACACGTATCATAGAACTATCGGAATGAGACCCGTCGATGTCAATAACAAAATTCGTGGGGAAATGACATTGAAAAAATTTCTAAACATGGAAAGGCGGACATTAAACTCAAACCGTTTCAATTTAAAATTACCGACTACATTCGAATCAGTCATCATACATGTGTTTACTCGAGCGTATGACCAAACGTACACAACAGCTACAACCTACGAAAGACCGGTAGGGCCAAATCAACTTCATGAATTCCCGATTTCATCTTCACGAATTCACAATTTAAACTTCGTGAATTCCCGTTTTCAACATATGGAATTCACGATTTCAACTTCACGAATTCACGATTTCAACTTCATGAATTCACGATTTCAACTTCGATTTCAACTTCATGAATTCACGATTTAAACTTCACTAATTCATGAGTTCATCTTCATGAATTCGCGATTTCAACTTCATGAATTCACGATTTCAACTTCATGAATTCACAAGTTCAATTTCACAAATTCGTGATTTCATCTTCAAGGATTCACGATTTCAGGTTCATTAATTCAACTTTGGAAATTGAAGATTTCAATTTCACGAATTCACGATTTCGTCTTCGTTAATTCACGACTTCAACTACATGAATTCACGATTTCCACTTCATGATATCTGTGTCAAAATTTGTTAAAAATAAGTTAAAATTGTTGACCTTTTCAATACAAACAGTTATTCGTTGTTAAAGCTGAATCGTTTATCGTTATCAAAATAATAATAATATACCGATGCGTATCTTTTGATGTTGACAGCTCAAGTGAAATTTGGCCTAAAGATGTAAACAGGTTTCAACTTTCAAGTATGTACAACGATTGGACTATAGGGGTAAAAACGTCGTCTGCTTTAACATACTGTCAGAGTTTAAAACTAAAGAAGTAATGTTGTCTACTATCCCTATTTAAACATACCATTAAAACGTTTGGCGTAAACAAAATATGAGGGTTAATTAAGAAAATCAAATCGTTAACTGTCGTGACGAACCTCAGTGCGGTTCCGTAAAAATGGCGGACAAGCGGGAACATTCTAATGTGTCGTCTGCAAGGGTAGGAAAAATCGTTTGTAGCGTCCTTATCGTCACGCTCAAGAAAGCGACTCATTTTCTACTTCGTCCAATATGGCGGATTATATACAATTACAAATATTACACATATCGATCATCACAATCTTGAAGACAAAAGTTTCACATTCAGTAAAGAAATCAGCATAGCACTCACTTGTATTTCAGGAAAAGTTAATGTATCTCAGACGCACATTTGATTTGAAAAAGCAAGCATTAAATGATGTACTGTAAACGTTCCTCTAAAATCAATTCTAGCTAATAGATTCGCTCTTTATTATACAAAACTAAATTAACGTTATTTAATAACAACATCGACAACACATCGACAACAAGGATGTAAAATTATTCGATTGTAGAAATAGCAAAAATGAAATAAGCAACCTGTTAACAAAAACATCACAAGCACTTTCACTTCCTCAAACAACACAAAAATAGTTTGAAAATTATTATCATAATAGTTATTCGTAAATAATTATAAAAACAACAACATAAGCAACATCAGTTATGGTAATAATAATAACTTACGATAAACCACCTGGATTGAAAACAAAATCAGTCCGATTACAAATATTGCGGCCATTCTATCCATTCTTTCAACAATAACATTTAAGATCATTCTGTTCTATGTAACACTTTAAATA